>NW_021604602.1:6022888-6040599 GCF_004785775.1 Grammomys surdaster | reverse complement strand
GGTAATTTGATATTTTAAAGATAAATACTATCAATTTAGTAAGCATAGTACAAATTTAAATTAGAAAAGAGTGGATCTGAAGCTATTGTGTCTGGGCCATGGAACAAAAAGAAGTCTGGGCTTCAGGGAAATGAGCTGCTGCTGCCCACATTCCTGGTCTCGTGGTGTACGGCCCAGGGCTGCACATCCTTGATCCACTTGACAGACATTTGCTGGACATCCATGACTCGTAGTACTGCATAAAACGTTCCTTGCTGAGCAAGGTGTCTGTGTGTGACGCACACACACACACACACACACACACACATCCCTATCTGAGGGATACCTCTTCCAGGATGGCCTAGGCTTCCAGGTTATAAAATTACCATCCACATCATACTAACACTTTTTCTTCAGGCCCTGGCCCTTCTTGGGGATACTTCTTCAAGAAGGCTTTAGACACTCCATGCCCAACTCTGAAGTGGCAAAGCAGAGGATGCCCCTGATGTCTCATTAGAGGTTCAGCAAGGCTCCAAGAGGACCTGCCAGCTACAGACTGGCACAGACTCTGTCTCATGCTAGGCATGAAAGATGATGCCCTCACCTAAATTCAGCACTAGAGTCAGCCCTTCCCATTGCCCCCTCTCAGATGCCCATGACCCATACCATTTGTCCCACTTCCTAGACTTCTGGGGCAGCTGTAAAGAAGTATAGCCCGACACACTACAGTGTGGGGTTCATTGCCCCAGTAAGTTTTTAGTTCCAAGACCACCAGCTGGCAGGCTCAACTTCTATCCTGCCCATCCTGCATAGCTAGGTCCTCTGAGTGCTGAGTCAACCTTTTGTGTTTGAGTTTGGGCTGAGCATCCAGAGGGACAGTGGTTTGGGCTTAGGCATTCGGTTTCCTAGTGCGGAGCTTTGGAAGAAATGGATGTCACCTTCAGTGCGGGTTTGCCCTGCTTTCCAGGCTACTCCTATTAGGAATTGTTTTCTCCAGCCTGTGAAGGAGCTATAGGCTTCCCTCTCTCCCTATTATCAGCTCCTCCCAGGCATCTGGCCTCCCAACCCTAGCCAGGGGTTGTCTATTGTTGGACAATAACTTCCTTTAAGGACAAACCAGATCAGCTCACCTTGTTTCCACCGAAACTACTTACGATAATTTTTAATTGGATTTATATCTACTTAAACAAAGGTTTAATTGGTAATAAGTTAGAGAGACTGTGGATACAGGCCTGCCAGGGTCAAGCAGGAATGAGAGAGGAAAGTGTGTATGACTGATAACCACGGGTGCTACCTTCTGGGCAGTGGTGGCTTCTTGGTTTGGCAGCTAGGGCAGTCAGAACCCAAATGTGGTGGGCGGGTGATTCAGTACGTCTCTAGCTCCCTCTGCTATAAAATTGCCTGTGGGTTTGGGGGGTGGATTTAAGTGAGAGTACATTGAATCAATTATCCACCAGTGAGGAGAGCTGACCCCAGTGGCTGGCACCCAAGCCTGCTTAGTAAATTTGCTCTTCAACAAGTGGACAGTGATTGGATAGAGGAGGTCTTGTTTAGCTCTGAGCAGTCCAAGGAAAACCTCAAAGTAAGATGTAAGAGCCCAGGGTACCCAGAGAACCCTGTCAGGCTGAGCGAGAAGAGGTTTTGAAAATGCCCCCATCAGTGTGGGTTTGCCCTGCTTCCCAGGCTACTCCTATTAGGAATTGTCTTCTTCAGCCTTCAAGGGAACTATAGGCCTCCCTCTCTCCATATTATCAACTCCTCCCAGGCCAGGGGTTTTCTGGAATGGACAGGGACTCACAGCACTCAGAGGTGCAGGTATGAGCTTGGGGAACAGACTCTGAAAACCAAAAGGATAAATCCCAGGGACTCTAAAAAGCCGGGAGTCTCACAGACTCTTCCTAGAACTACCATAAAAAAAGGTGTTGATGAAAAAATGGGAAACAAAAGAATTTTTCAGGTAAATAGGGTGAGATACAATCCCTTCCTGGTCTCATCCCAAATCCCTAAGTCCAGCGGAGAAGATAAAGTGGACAGAAATAACCCGAGGTGGAGAAAGAACACCTTAAGAGCATTAGCACCCCAGATTAGAAGGCTGTAGAGGTGGGGTGCCACTCAAGTGAGGACAGCAGAAAGCTTGCTGGGTGGGAAACCTTGATAAAGAGCTGTGGTGTGTTCAAGGGCTTCCCTCCAGGGAAGGGAAGATTTCACTGTTCATCCCAAGTTTGCCGTTATTGGCTTTAACAGGCAGGAAACAGATGGCACTGTCACAAGGGTTTAATTGGGAATAAGTTAATGAAGGGTCTGTGGATTCAGGCCTGCATGGGTCAGACACATCAGGGGAATGGAGTAAAGTGTGCAACACTGCCAGTCAAGGCGCCACCTGCTGGGCAGTCAGGGCTGCCTGGCTTGTCAAGTGGGGCATCAGAATGAAGTGTGGTGGGTAGTCCGGGCAAATGGTGCTACAGTAGCCCTCCCTTCCCATCTTTTCCCTTCCCAGGGCATCCCTTGGTCCTAAGCTAGCCTGAGCCAGAGAGAGCTCAGGAGGGCATTTCCTGTAGGTTCTTGTTTAGGGTCTAAAGCGTGGCTAAAAGACTGTAACTGGGTCTCAAGGGGCCTCTGCAAGAGAGTAACCTGGGGCCAGTGAGGAGGGTGTGGCAAACTGGCACATTTGAAATCGGCAGACTCTGGTTTATGTGTGGACTCAGTTTCAAGCTCTTTAAAGGAATGGTTCTTACGATGGGCAACTTTGCCCTCTGGGGTCCATTGGGCAATGTCTAGAGACATTTTTGGGTTGTCACAACTGGGTGGGTGAGTTGGTGTTACCCTCCCATGGATAGAGACCAGGGTCACCCCACAACTTCCCATAGTTTGCAGGATGGCCCCTACCAGGAAGTATCCTCCCAGCCCCAAAGTCAGCAGTACTGCAGGGGGAGAAATATAGAAATATCTATATTCAGGCAAAAGGGAAGTGATGTAACTTGTCCTGACATCTCTTGCGGTCACCAAATGTCAAGACAACAGTGGCGTGGAAACCAGAGCCTTGGCCACAGACTTGATTTAGGAGGAAATTCTCCATCTTGGTGGACTTGAAACTGGCTGCACATGTTTCACACCCAACTTCCAGTCCTCTGGGCTGTCCATGTCGTGTGGAAACCCGACTGCTCCTGGGAAGACTGAGAGCAGGCCCCCGCTCTGTGGTACAGGGTTCTCTTCCAGGTTACTCCTGGTCTGGGGAGCCGAAGAGAGATAGCCTTGAGTCTGTTCCAGCATCCGAGTTGTGGGGGAGAGGTGCTGAGTGGTCCTTTCCATTGTCTCCACGTAGGAGAATGTTCACCATGGAACACACAGTGTTGTAACTTTCTCTTTCAATTTTACGGTGGATGGACGTCGTTCAGGCTGAGTTTCTGAGGAGCTGTGCTAATCCGAGTAAAATTCTAGGTAAGAACAAGACGTCAGACATTCCACAAGCTCTGGTAAGTGACCAAGGACTCCTTGGAGTGTCCCTCGGTCCTGTTGATACTAGAGCCGCTTTCACCCACTCGTCCATTCTTTGTCGTATCTTCAGTGTGTGTATGTTTGCACGTGCGTGTGCATGTGTGCATGTGTGCGCCCCTGTATGCAGAGGTGCAAGGCTGATGTCAGAAATCACCCACCTTGCTCTTCTATCTTACTCATTGACTTAGGGCCTCTCAGCTGAACTCAGAACTCACGAGTTCGGCTAGTCTTGCTAGTCAGAGGGGGTTACAGGGATCCCATCTCTGCTTTCCAAAGCTGGAACTACATACAGGCAGCTGCCTTTCTCACCCAGCAAGTATGTGGTCCTGGGGGTCTGAATCTGGTCCTTGCGCCTGTGTGGCAAGTGCTCTAACCACTGAGCAATCTCCCCAGTCCTACCCACCCCTGTTTTGACTAAAGCACTAGCTGGGTCTTTTTTACTTAATCACCTTGGGGCTCAGAATCCTCATTAGTTCCCAAGGCAGTCAGTGACAGAAAGGTACAGGAAGAAACACTAAGGGCAGGCTCTCAAAGGTCACCAACAAGAAGTCAGGGGCTGGGCATACTATCCCGCAGATATAATCCTGGTACCCAAGTATGATGGTTTGTATATGCTCAGCCCAGGGAGTGGCACTATTAGAAGGTGTGGCCCTGTTGAGGTATGTGTGTCACTGTGGGTGTGGGCTATAAGACCCTTATCCTAGTTGCCTGGAAGCCAGTATATGCCAGCATACTTCAGATGAAGATGTAGAACTCTTAGCTCTGCCTGTATCATGCCTGCCTGGATGCTGCCATGCTCCAGCTTTAACAATAATGGACTGAACCTCTGAACCTGTAAGCCAGCCCCAAATAAATGTTGTCCTTATAAGAGTTGCCTTGGTCATGGTGTCTGTTTATAGCAGTACAACCCTAACTAAGACATCAAGTAAACTTCTTGAGTACCAAGTAAGCTTCTTAAGCAACTTCTTTACAGGTGACTGTGAGGATGAAGGACAAAGGTGGCTCCTGATGAATCTCAGTCCCCTCTCAATCTCTTACCCTTGTGGGGACCTCCAGCTTTACCCAGCCTAGTACCGTGTCTTCTGTGGTCTCTCATTAGATGACGGTGTGACATGAATGTCAGGACTGCACCTTACATGCACAGGACCGCTCCTTCCTACACTCCCGCAAGATACAGGATACTCAGCAAGTCTATCCCGTGTCTCCATGGAACCTAGAAGCATGCCTCTCCTCATCTCTCAAAGGTCAGGATGCTCCAGCCAGCTGCTAATTCACCCCAGTTTCTTCAGCCCCTCAAGAAGCACAGTGGCATGAAGATAAAAGGGCGCATATGCCCGGGGGATTTTCACAGAGACACTTGGCCTCTGAAATCATTCATCATGGGTAAGGGCAAAACAGCATTGCCATTTGTGACTTCTTGTGCTACAGTCCTTCTGAGGAGGAGCAGCACACTGTCCACACACACTGTTGAGACTAAATTTTTCCTCAGTGTGGTATGTTTCCCTCCCTCTCAGCCTCCCTCCTCCTCCTTCCTCTCCCTCCTTTTCCTCCTTCCCTCCCCCCTTCTCTTTCCATCCTTCCTCCCTTCCTTTTCTTTCCCTCCCCCTCCCTCACCTCTCTACCTCACAACAGAGGGCTTCCAAAAGTCCAGCTTGGAATGATGTAACGCACTCACTGCTAATCTGCCTGTTAATCCTTAAGAGATGCCTTTACATGCAGCTGGCTACACTCAGGAAGTTTTACCTCACTTCAAACTGTATTTCAGAGCCATGATCTACACCCATGGAAGGTGGGCCAAGCCTGTGGAAGCTGATGAGAGCCATCACTCAGGCTCACGGTTCTGTGCCCTACAGACCAGGGGCAGCTCTTCACAGCGGAAAATATAGGGAACTATTTTGGACTCCAATGACGATTAGTTTTGTTGGGGGGGGTATTTCTGAAAACTAAAATATTTCTCGCCCACATCCGTGCACAGACTTGTACATGGACAAACTTGGAGCTATCATAAACCCCTATGAAGTCCATTCATTAGGCCTTTGTTAGACCTACTGTGTGCTTACTGATTTTCCACTATCTAAAGTGGATTCCACTGACATGGATGTGGGGTGGTGTCTCGTGTAAAGAGAGGAAGAGAGGGCTCATAGAAGTCAGTGCCCTGGCATCTAGCCTAGTATGTAAGCATGGGGCAGATGCAGTCAGTTCTTAATGACTGCCCATGTAAGAGAGGACTCAAGAGCACTGGTCCTCCGGCCAGTGCTCCATGTGACTCTCCCATTAGAAACGTAGCAGGATGTGTGGCTTTGGTCCCTGGGCTGCCATAGCTGAATCTCAACAGCAAGCCATGGTTGTCTCAGGCTTTGGAGGTGGGCTCTTGGTGTCCAAGAGCCAGGCGTGGACAGACTTACTCCTTCTGGAGGCTATGAGGCAAGGTCAGTGCCAAGCCCCTCTCTCCGGCTCATACTGGTCATCTCCCTAGGGGGCTCTCATCAGCCCCGCTCCGTGATCTCCTGTCTATTCTTTATACAAGAATATTAACCACATGGCTTTCTCTGACCCCCACAACCACACTACCTTAATTACTGAGAAGATTCATTATCCAAATGAAGTCACTATTTGAGGCACTGGGACTTGGGATGGAAACAGTTTAGTTCTGTTATGTGACATTTTATTCCTTTGTACCGAAACAATCCCTGAGGGGAAGAGGGAAGGCTCATGATCAAGAAATGTAAGACTCACAAAACCCCAAGGTTCTATAAAAAAATACATGCTGGGGAAAGTAGATTCTTCAGTGGTGGGGTGGGCTGCAAGTTATGGCATGAACCCCAGGACACATCTTTCCTGAGTCACCACCCATGCTATCGTGATACAACTGCCTGAGAGTTACCCATGTTCCCATAAGTAACCCAAATAAACTCAACCGTTCATGGAGAGGGCCTTCCTTCACTTGGCAGGGTGTTTCCTTCTGGAGGCTGTAAGATATAAGACCAGGTTCAAAGTCACATGACCAGGACAAGCCCACTAGGAATCTTTTGTTTGAGGAGTTCATGATTCCCTTTGTCCCAAGGGGTGTATTGTGTATAGTTTTTACTACCCCGCTTCAAGCTCTGGGCGAACCACTCTAACATCCCTGCCCAGGTTCTCTAAGATCCTCATATGAAACATGCACACACACACACACACACACACACACACACACAACTTACTTTCAACCTGCCTTATTGGCTCAATTGCTGGGCACTTTTAATCTGCCACGGCTAGCGTGCCCTTTCCTGTTCTCCTAGTTCAGGACCTCTTATTCTGCCCTCTGCTTAGTTATGGTTGCTCCACCCAAGATCTTACATAGCTGGTCACCTCTTCTCCCTCCAAAATCTCCCTTCCTTCCTTGTATCTCTTAGCCTGCCTCCGGGGATATCTCTCTCTCTCTCTCCAGCAATTGGCCCCTGGCATCTTTATTGATCGATCATGAACCAACTGGGAAACAGGACCTTAGCAGCAGAACCAGCCCTACAAAGGGGCTTCGTTACATCCACGAGAGGCAGCAAGTGCCACCGGATTGCAGGACAGTGAGGAGTGGGTAGGGGAGAGGGTAGGGAGAAGGCGGTACCTGCTGAGTGTGGGAGAGGTAGCTGCCGGAGGAGAGAGGTTCGAAGGTGCATCTAGATGAATGTCTGTAGAAATGGAGATTTCTGGCAGGTTCTTTCTCTGATGCAATTCTTTGCAGTTTGGTTCTATGTTTACGTCTTTGTTTTTCGTGTGTCTACTGTGTATGTGCATGCACGCTTTGTGCATGGGTGCTCTGTGCACGCATGCTTTGCGCGTGCTCACTCGTACCCTGGAGTGTACATATGTGTGTGGAGGCCAGACATGGACATCACGTACCTTTCTTATTTGCTTTTCATCTTGTTTTTTTCTGACAAGGTCTCTCATTGAGGCCAGAGCTCATCAGCTGCTCTGACTGTCTTCTCCCTGAACCCAGTCTGTGCTGGGGTTACGGGCATGTGTCAAGGCGTCCAGTTTTCACCTGGGGATAGAAATTTAGGTCCTGGCTCCTCACAGTGGGTGCTTTACTGACTGAGACACCTTAGGTCAGATTCTTTACTGTGTGGGGATTGAGAGAGAAGAGCTATGCAGTTAAAGTGTGGGGGGGAAACCTGAAGGATGGAATTGCATCCGGAGTGCAGCAGGGGACCAGGATGGTAAGAAAATAGGTCGGTCCCAACGCTCTGGAGCTGGAGTCTCAGAAAAGTTCAAAGTCGTGAATCTGGGCTGCCGAGAGGTTTCCCAGAAGTGAGAAAATTGGAGGCAGAAAGGATATCTCACGCGTGATGACAGCCAGGGAAGTGGTGAATCATAGGCTGCCCATCTAGGAAGGTAAGGCAAGCCGAAGGGCAGCCAGGAGTGTGTGTCCCTGTTGTCCAGCTTGGCAGCCAGCCCAGAGCACTCCTGCTAGGGTGGCTCAGAGCCTGCCTCTCCCTTTGCCTGACAGCAGGGGACCAGGAGCAGAAGGAGATGGCATATTCTCCTGAACGCCTTGTGCCCGATCAGGAAGGCAGACAGTTTGGATGCAGGAGCGTTCTGGACTGCATTTGGCAAAGCCCTCATGGCACTGGCTCAGCTGTTAGCTCCCACCCCTCACCAGGAAAGCAGTGTCCCTGCTGGTGTCCCAGCTAAGCCACCAGATCCATCAGGCAAAGATGAATGAGTGTCTCAGGGGCCTTTGCAGCAGTCAGGAATCAGAAAACAGACAGTGAGCTGGGGTTAGGTCTGTCACATTAACCGCTCAAAGCAACAATGTAAAGCAGTCTGTACCTTTGAAATGGTCTTCTTACTTTGCGCCCTTAAGCCTGATGTTTCCAGGGGTTACGCCAGGGTTCCACTCCGATCCACCACTTTCAGCTTATCTGGGACCTTACTCGGAGGTCATCCTGTTACCTGACTCAGATCTAAGACCCTGGAATTCTTCCATCCCAAACCTCAAGTCTTTCTTCAGACTCTAGGCTGACCTCGCTCCTGGGTGGCCAGGGACAGAGCACGGGGCTGGCTCACTGGGCTATAGAAGAAACATCATGGGTGGAGGTGGGATGCAGGCCTGGGATGTCCATAGCCTGGGACCCTTATAGGTGTGGCATGGGATTCCGGCTGGACCCTGGTTCCGCAACACGATGTCAAGGAGTGAGTCCTCTGGCATGCTCGGTGACTTTCACTAAATTGCAGTAGAGACAGGTTTTGCAGCTGAAGAATTGCAGAAACAAAACAAAACCCTTCCAAATACATCTTAATCTTCTAGCACAAAAGAATTACATTTCAAGTGTGGGTGGCGAGAGCCTTTAAACGTTGAATCTGGTGCCCCGGGGGAGCTTCTTGGGCTCAGGATCTGAAGCTTTCCAAGTGCCCACCATACTCTCCTCAACGTTCATTGCTTCCGAGCGAGAGATGCAGCTAAGTGGTACTGCGCTTGTCTAGCGTGCACCAGGCCTGGGTTCCAGCTCCAGCATGGTGGGAAATATCCACTCCATTTTCCTCCAGTGACACTGTCCTTAGCAGCCAGAGCCACCCAACTGACTTAAAACCTGACTGTGTTGCTTTCCTATTAGTCCCTTTCATAGTTGCTGCTGTGTCCAGGAGGAAGACCTGTTTCTGCCTGTAGTACCTGCACCGAGATATGGACTCTCCCTTGAGCTATACGGCCAGCATCACAGGCATCTCTCTGTCCAGGCTCAGCTCAGAACCGACCCAAAGCTGCCCTTCAGTGCTGAGGATACACATGAGTTCAGTGACTCCGAACCAGGCCCAGCTACTAAAGGAAAACAAAGGCGCTCACTGAGCTTTCTTTGGGAGCCTGGCCGCATAGCCCTGTCTTAGCACCGCTGAGCGTCACGCTCCTTCTCCTAAGACCATATCTCCACCGATCCTCCTTCCCTGCAGCCCAAGGCTGCTGCGCGCGGATCTCAGCCTCCGTCTGTTCCCCTGTGGAAAGAGAGAAGGGCAGAAATAAGCCTAGTGTCTGGGAGTGCCTGCTCATTTTTCGGAGCTAAAAAAGCTACACAGGGGATGGGATAGAGCTCTAGCTCGTTCACTGTGTCAAGAGGTGAGGCGTCTGCTCCTCTCTCCTGACCTGGACAGGCCCAGGAACGGGGAGTAGTAACCTCACTGGCACTGAGCTGCGCACAAAATGGGGAGGAGCTTCCATCATTCTCAACCTGGGTTTTCAGCCTAGCCCCGCCCCCAGGAGAGTTTACAGCCTAGCCCCGCCCTCAGGAGGTAGTGCAGGCCATGAGTGGGTTCTTGGCCAACACCCCAGCCATAGTCTCCAGTTACAGGCAGCACCAGGGCAGCTGGGTGGTTGACGACCCTTAGACACTGACTAACTGTACTGGAGATGGTGACTTGCCATTTTAAGCTACTTTGTTTTGGGGGTGGCTTACAAAGCAGCCAAAAGGAGCCGGTATAGAGGATAAACGGCGCTGGTGCGCTGGTGAGCTGGTGAGGTATGAGCTGACTGAAGAAGCCATGAGCACATGGCTTCTGTGTGCACCTGGAGCAACTGCATCTTAGATGCCCAGTTCTATCTGCCTCTTCTGGTTATTGGCAGCACTCTCTGAAAAGGGTGAGTGGGTGTAGGCTGCTTAGAAATCCTTGGAGGTGAGGCCTCACAGGCAATTTGGCGCTCGTTAATTAAGCAGATATTATTAGTTTTGTTTACCTGGGAGGAACGCTGTGATAACAAACCTGCCAGTTCCTCTCCTTCCGCCTCTTGCAGACTGAGGCTTTTATTATTATTTTGATCCGCGCACCAGCCAGAAAAGGGGAGTGTGTCTAAATACTGGAGTGATCTGCTTGTAAGCCAAGCAGCTGGGCAGACAGAGCTGGAATGGCAACAAAGTGATTTTAGCTGAAGTCAGGGCTTTAGTGAGAAATTCAGCGACAGGGTCCCCAGTGTTACAGTAGATCTCCAGAAACCAGGTAGGGTGCAGAGACCTGGATGCCTGTGTGGGTGACCTGTTATTCTCTGAGACAACTCAGCCACATGGTAACTAGTGTCCTGCTGTGGTAGGGGATCCTGACCACCTTAGGAGTGGAACTATTGTCTGCAGGCTTAATGCTATTAAGTTTGGGACACTCCTGGTGGGAAACTAAAACACAACTGTGTTGTAGGCTAAGATTAGACCCTCTTAAGAGGTCGGTGACACTGGAATTTGGCCCCTTGTCTCCTGGATGCAAAGTCCAATTTCTTTCTGCTGTACAGACATCAAGGACAAGCCACTGTGCTGTTGAGGCCTGTGGGTACTCCTAGCGTCTGGCTCTGTGCTGGTGGTTTTATCTCAACTTAACACGAGCTAGAGTCATCTGAAAGGAGAGAACATCCCCTTGAGAAAATGCCTTTGTAAAATCCGGCTATAGGGTATTTTCTCAATTAGTGATTGATGGGGGCGGGCCTAGCCCATGGCAGGTAGTGCCATCCCTGGGCTGGTGGCCCTGGGTTCTATAAGAAAGCAGGGTGAATAAGCCATGGGGAAGCAAGTCAATGAACAGCACCTCTCCACGGCCTCTGCATCAGCTTCTGCTTCCAGGGTCCTGCTTTGAGTTCCAGTCCTGACTTCTTTGGATGGTCAACAGTGATATGGAAGGGTAAGCCAAATAAACCCTTTCCTCCCCAATATGCTTTTTGATCATGGTGTTTCGTCGAAGCAATAGAAACCCTAGGTAAGACACACTCCTACAAAGCAGGTATGAAGACTAACGTGGGAGGTGTTTTTCCTCTCAGCTGGCTTGCTGCAGGGCCCTGGCTGCTGCTGCTGACAGCTTCTCCTCAGGGGCTCTACTCCAAAGGTCACCAAGTTCCTTCAAGGCAGCTAGTTAGTGCTAGCGTTTGCTTTTGGAGGGGGCGGAGCCTTCATTCCAGCTTCTGTTCCCTCCTCTCACCCTTGAAAGCTGAGCAGGGAAATGACGGATGCTTCTGCGATCTGCAGGTGGCCGGGCTCAAGCTGAGCATTCCTGTGGTGTTCCTCACCCTCAACACACACACACACACACACACACACATATGCACACACACGCATGCACACACACGGACATACACACATACACACATACACACATACAGGTGCACACATACATGTGCACACATGCACACACACGCATGCACACACGTACACACACGCATGCACACACACGAATGCACATACACACATACACACACATGTACACACATACACACATGCAGGCGCACACATGCATGCATGCACACATACTCATGCACACACACGCACACGGAAGATGTTGAGGTGTTGCTAAGTTGCCACCTGTTGTCCATGACTCCTGTCACCTGCTTCCATTAAAGCAGCACCTGAGCATTGGCCCCTTGTGGCTCCTCTCAGACCAGGGGACAGCCTTGTGACTACAATTTTGATCACACAGGTCCCAATACACACTTAAAACAAACAAACAAGCATTTAGAATCTCTTCAGAGGATTGAGTTTACTAAAGAACTTTAAAAAGTCAGTGGGCTGGTCATGTGACTCAGCACATTTTTTTTTAAGGTTCCCCCCCCCCCAATAATGACAGATACCAAGGTTTGTGAACCCCTAGTCTGAGCTATGGCTAAAAACATTAAAAACAAAAACAAAAACAGGAAGAAGCACCCACACTTTGATCTTCCTTCTTCATGAGCTTCCTATGCTTTGTGAGTTGTATCTTAGGTTTTGTGAGGGTTTGTGCTAATATTCACTTATCAGTGAGTGCATACCATGTATGTTTTTTTGTGACTGAGTTACTTCACTCAGGATGATATTTTCTAGTTCCATCCATTTGCCTAAGAATTTCATGAAGTCATTGTTTTTAATAGCTGAGTAGCCGGGCAGTGGTGGTGCATGCCTTTAATCCCAGCACTTGGGAGGCAGAGGCAGGTGGATCTCTGAGTTCGAGGCTAGCCTGGTCTACAGAGTGAGTGGCAGGACAGCCAGGGCTACACAGAGAAACCCTGTCTCGAAAAAAAAAAAAAAAACAAAAAAACAAAAAGCTGAGTAATCCTCCATTGTGTAAATAAATGTACCACATTTTCTGTATCCATTTCTCAGTTGAAGGCCATCTGGGTTCTTTCCAGTTTCTGACTATTCTAAATAAGGCTGCTATGAACATAGTGGAACATGTGTCCTTGTTATATGTTGGAGCATCTTCTGGGTGTATGTCCAGTAGTGGTATAGCTGGGTCCTCAAGTAATGCTATGTCCAGTTTTCTGAGGAAGCGCCAGACTGATTTCCACAGTGGTGATACCAGCTTGCAATCCCACCAACAATGGAGGAGTGTTTCTCTTTCTTCACATCCTCGCCAGCACCTACTATCACCTAAGTTTTTGATCTTAGTCATTCTGACTGGTGTGGGGTGGAATCTCAGGGTTGTTTTGATTTCCATTTCCCTGATGACTAAGTATGTTGAACATTTCTTTAGTTGTTTCCCAGCCATTCGAGTTCCTCAGTTGAAAATTCTTTGTTTAGCTCTGTACCCCATTTTTAATAGGGTTATTTGGTTGTCTGGAGTCTAATTTCTTGAGTTCTTTATATACCTTGGATATTAGCCCTCTATCGGATATAGGATTGGTAAAGATCTTTTCCCAATCTGTTGGTTGCCATTTTGTCCTATTGACAGTGTTCTTTGCCTTACAGAAGCTTTGCAATTTTATGAGGTCCCATTTGTCAGTTCTTGCTCTTAGATCATAAGCCATTGGTGTTCTGTTCAGGAACATTTCCCCTGTGCCCAAGTATTTGAGGTTCTTCCCCACCTTCTCTTCTATTAGTTTCAGTGTATCTGGTTTTATGTGGAGGTCCTGTATCCACTTGGACTTGAGCTTTGTACAAGGAGATAAGAATGGATCAATTTGCATTCTTCTACATGTTGACCTCCAGTTGAACCAGCACCATTTGTTGAAAATGCTGTCCTTTTTCCACTGGACAGTTTTAGCTCCTTTGTCAAAGATCAAGTGACCATAGGGGTGTGGGTTCATTTCTGGGTCTTCAATTCTATTCCATTGATCTTCCTGCCTGTCTCTGTACCAATACCATGCAGTTTTTATCACTATTGCTCTGTAGTACAGCTTGAGGTCAGAGATGGTGATTCCCCCAGAGGTTCTTTTATTGTTGAGAATGGTCCTTCTTAGAAGGAGTAACAAAATACTCATGGTAGCAAATATGGAGACAAAGTGTGGGACAGAAACTGAAGGAGGGGCCATCCAGAGACTGTTCTACCTGGGTATCCATCCCATGTGCGTCACCAAAGGCAGACGCTGATGTGGATGCCAGGAAGTGCATGCTGACAGGATCCTGATATAGCTGTCCCCTTAGAGGTCTGCCAGAGCCTGATATATACAGAGGCAGATGCTCACAGCTAACCATTGAACTGATCAAGGGGTTTCCAATGGAAGAGTGAGAGAGAAGACTGAAGGAGCTGAAGGGGTTTGTGGCCCCATGGGGAGAGCAACAATACCAACCAACCAGAGCTCCCAGAGTCTAAACCACCAGCCTGAGAGCACATAGGGAGGGACCCATGGCTCCAGCTGTATATGTAGGGAGGATGGCCTTGTTGAGCATAGGTGGGATAGGAGGTCCTTGGTCCCGTGAAGGCTGGATGCCCCAGTATGGGGGGAATCGGGGGCGGGGAGGTGGGAGTGGGTGGGAGGGGCACATCCTTATAGAAGCAGGAGGAGGGGGGATGGGATAGGGGGTTTCTGGGTGGGTGGGGGAAATGGGGAAAGGGGATCACATCTGAAATGTAAATAAAATATCCAATAAAAAAAAAGAAGGAAAAAATGGGAAGAGCTGGGTAGGCTAGTGCATGCCTTTAACTTGAGTGTTCAGGAGGCAGAGGAGGGTGAATTTCTGTGAGTTCAAAGCCAGTCTGGCCTACACATTGAGTTCAAGAACAGCTAGGCCACATAGAGAGACCCCATGTCAACAAAACATCACAAACAACAGGACAGGGCTCCCTGGGCAGTGGAGGTCAGCCAGTCCTGTGTAAGTGGCAGGGCTTCCTGGGGGTTTGGGGTGATATTTCTCCTCTCTGTCCTCTGCCCCTCCTTCCACGGTTGTTGATGGTGGGGAAGGATGCCCAATAAGCATCCTGGGTTTTGAACCTTAACCAGGATCTGTTTCCTGCAGAAGGCAGCCTACAAGTGTGGGGACCAGATCTCTTGAATGCCAGCTGGATTGACAGGCAAACATGGAGCTGGTTTTGCTCTGGTAGCTGGAGAGGTGGAACTGTGCTTCAGAGGTATGACCATGTGCTATGTGTCTGTCTCACAGGAATGGCCTTTCTGTCTGTGGAGGAGTCCGTTGCCTTCTTGTTGAGAGAATGTACACCTCGCTGTCAGAAAAGATACGGACCCACGTTTGCTCTCCTGCTCTGTGGTGTGCCCGCTGCCGTTGTGAACTAGGAGCAGATGCTCCCTGTCTCCCTGTCTCCGTTACCGCCTAACTACACAGCTGTCTTTCTCCTGCCAGACCTTCATTTGTCATCTCTAATTGGGGACAGCACTGCTACGTGTAGGCTCCTTGTGGAGATTAAATGAGTTAATCTAATGTACCGTGTAGGGCCTGGAACCCAGGGAGCAGGAGGCGGGCTGGTTTGTGTTAGCGGCTGTGCTTGTTTTTCCTGTTGGCACAGAGTATTACCTCTTGGGTGGGCAAATTGGAGTGATGCTTATTTCTTTCAAGAGTGTGTAAATATCCACCACCATTGTGTTCTTAGTCTCCTTTTAAGAAGTGGAGAATGCATATTTGAGTCTTACAACCATCTGGACCCCGGGTGCCTTTTGAAGTTCAAGGTTGTGTAAGAATACATTTCTTAACCATGTGACATTGCTGTAGAGACCTGATTGGATTCCTTTTTCATGTTTATTTTTTTATTTTTTATTTTTTATTTTTTTGGTTTTTCGAGACAAGGTTTTTCTGTGTAGCCCGGGCTGTCCTGGAACTCACTCTGTAGACCAGGCTGGCCTCGAACTCAGAAATCCGCCTGTCTCTGCCTCCCAAGTGCTGGGATTAAAGGCGTGTGCCACCACTGCCCAGCTTTCATGTTTATATTAACTCTCTCTCTGTGTGTGTGTGTGTGTGTGTGTGTGTGTGTGTGTAGTGTATGTACACATTTATATGTCTTCGAGCATGTGTGAGTGAAGGGGTGTTGCCAAAGCCAGAAGTCAATGCTACGTGTCTCTCCAACTTTACTCAGTCTCTCACTGAACCTGGAGCTTACTGATTTGGATAGGCTGACTGGCCCTTGAGCTCCAGAAGATGGCTCCATCTTCTCAGGACTGAGACTACATTGTGTTACCAAGCTTGGCTTTTCCAAACCCTTATTTAAACTTTGAATCGCTCCCCTTATCGTGGAGATAGTCTGGTGAACCTCATGCTGGCCTTGAACTTGCTATGCAGCCAAGATGGACCCTGAACTTCTGATCCTCTTGTTTCCGTCCCCCGAGCATCAGGTTTACTAGCCTGTGGCACCTACTTGGTACTTAACACCAGGGCTTTGTGCATGCTAAGCAAGCTCACTTCCAACTGTCCTACACACTCAGCCCAAGAGCTCTCCCAAGTAAAGATAGTTTTGTGGTCACAGAATTGCCGTGAAGACCGATCCGAGGCTTCCTGGACACCCACATGGTTCTCGTTCCTGCAGATACTCCGTGTTAGCATGGCTCACTCTGCACAACCAGGGAACCAAAGTCTTCATATGTGGTCTAAGCTTTATTCAGATTTTCTCAGTTTCCTGTATACTCTCTGTGTCCCAAGCTCTTATCCAGGGCACCACATGAGGTGCACACACCAGCACTCCCAGGCTTCTCTGTCTGTGATATCTTTGAGGCTGTCCTTGTGTCTGCTTCCCTGGACAGTGAGAAACCAGCCCATCTCCATTTAGTTCCTAGAGGCCATTTTGAGTCTGTAGGTAAGCTAAGGTTCTGTTTACTGTAAAACTTTTCAGTGTTTCAGAGCTGGGCTGCACCTTACCCCAGTAACCATAGAAGGTACCAACCCCAGAGCCACCTGTTCTCAGCAATGTTCTGTGCCCATTGCTCCATGACCCACTTTTCCTTAACTGACCGAACTTGCTTCTGTAACGCCACTTATGTGCAGAAGCCTCTGTCCTATGGTTTTGTGCTATAGAGAAGGGCTTGAGAAACTGGCTCAGGGCTGGTCTTGTAAACCTCTCCATCAGGGGAGACAGCTGTAGATGTGTACACAAATAAAGCTTGCATTCATCTGGCCATAATTTGGATCGGTGGCCTATGTCCTCCAAGCTGTAGGATTAACAGATGGCCCTGTGGTTTTCAGGATGCCTCTGCCTCCATGAGGACTTCCCTGATGACTTTCTTACTGTTAGTCTGGATCTGTGGGAATTCGGAAGGTCACCTCAGGTCAGGGGCAAGTATTAGGCATACATTCACCACTGTTGATGCTAGCCTGAGGCATAACATTCACCACTGTTGGTGCTAGCCTGTGGTAATGTTAGGCGAGTCTCTCTCAAAAGCGCTGCTCTAACTGCCCTGTCCCCACCTCCTTTAGAGGGCTATATTTTCTTTCTTTCTTTTTTTAAATATCTTTGACTGATTCCTTGACACTTTCATACAGATATACAATGTGTCTTGATCCCTTTCACCCCAACTCACCCCTTTCCTCTCCCCACAATGTCCTCTCTCCCACCTTCATGGGATTTTGTTGTTATCCACTGAGTCCTGTCAGTGTTGCCTGCTGGCGTGTGCATTAGCCATAGTGACGGTGAGTTCCTGAGTGAAATAGCTGTGTCAGGTCCTGGGGATGGCATTTCACAGTGCTCTTCCATACCTCCAGCTCCTGAGTCCCCTCTTCCATGAGGTTCCCAGGCCTAGGCCGGGGAGTGTTTGGTGGGGATGGCACATTTAGGGCTGAGGGCTCATCAGTAGCTTATTCTCAGCTCTTGGGCCAATTACATTAGCTGCTGACCACAGTAAGAAGAACCAACTGTCTCTGAGCAGTGTTGGGAGCAGTACAAATCTATGGGTATAAGCACAAATATTTCCAAAGCAGTTTGGCAACATGCCATGACAGTAGTAGGTTCTCCTCTAGGTTCGTGACCTTCTAAACCATGGACTCCTGACTCAGTTTAAAGTGCCAGGCATGGATTTGCTCCTTCAGGCCTCAGATCCAATTTAAAAGCAGGAGGTCTCCCTATGACCTCATCCACTATTGCTCCAGTGCAGCTGGCCACTCTAT
>NW_021604602.1:6003480-6022878 GCF_004785775.1 Grammomys surdaster | reverse complement strand
TATGACCTCATCCACTATTGCTCCAGTGCAGCTGGCCACTCTATGACCTCATCCACTATTGCTCCAGTGCAGGTAGTCACCCTATGACATCATTCACTATTGCTCCAGTGCAACTGGCCACTCTATGACATCATCCACTATTCCTCCAGTGCAGCTGGTCACTCTATGACCTCATCCACTATTGCTCTAGTGGGCATGTCTTGCTTGGCTGCTCAGTGGCAGCATTCAGGACTCACATCTGGGCAATGGTGTTAACGTCTCTCTTCCTTCTTCCAGAAACACTACAAAAGCCAACCAGCAGGGGGGAGTTTTCAGGCAAGTTCCAGCTTGATTTCTGTGTGCCTTAAAAAGCAAAGTGTGCTGTGTTTTCAACAATGAGGTCTTGCCATCTAGTTAACGTGACCAACTGAAAGCAATGGCAAAGCCTGGCTTGTTTGATGGAGACTTTGGGGGCTTTCTAACCCATAACTCAGGGAATATCTCACACTTAGAGCTGAGATTTAAATTTAAAACCCAGTGCCTTCTGGGAGTAATGTTTTACACCTACGCATGGTATCTCTGCTCAAACCATTTTTTAAAAAATATATTTTTAATTAGCAAAAAAAAGTGGCAGGTTTTCATAAAGGTTTTGCTTTTATAATCCTTAACTTGGGTCACTCTATGCCTTTTCTCCTTACCCCCAGTCCCAGTTCTCACGTAAACACTTAACCCCCAGTGTCCTGTCTTTATCACATATAGTCTACCATCTTCTCACTCCAGAAAGCTTCTTCCTGTGCCTATCTCATGGCCCCTTTCCAGTGTCTGAACTGCTACACTTAGAGATATACAAATTTAACAGTTTGAAGTTAGGACGGACATATGAGAACAGGTGGTGTTTGTCTTTCTGGGCCTGGGCTCCTGGATGGATGTATTCTCTATGTTGAGCTATAACTCATTGCTATATTATTTATTTGCTACTCTAGTCCTAGTCTGGCCATCCAGAGCATGCTCTGTGGGCTCCTGGGTTCATGTCAACTCTGCAGTGTTTCGCTAGTCTTCCCACATCATTCATAGGCCCCCGTTTTCTGTTGTGTTTGATGGCTAATCAGTGCAAGCAAGCCTTTGCTCTGCCCCTGCTAGCCTGCTGGACCTGATCCCTTATTCTTTTCACTGTTATGGCTTCACAGGACAAAGAGACGTGGATGCTCTCTGGATGTCTTTCATAAGGACACTAATCCCATTTGCAAGGGCCCCACCCTCCTGATATAATCACCTCTCAAAGTCCCTAGTGCTTTCCTTGGGGTTTAGTGAAAGGGATTTAGGTGCTGAGTTCAGTGGAGACACTGCAACATTGTTGGGGATATGACATTTATTAGAAGAGGGCTGTATCCAACATAGCTTTGTCTTGGAAATATGATTGGGGGTATGTGGTGGTTTGATTAAGAATGGCCCCCATAGGTTCATATTTGAATGTCAGAGAGTAGCAGTATTTGAAAAGGATTAGGAGGTGTGGCTTTGTTTGAGGAAATGTGTCACTCTGGGTGGGCTTTGAGATTTCAAAAACATAAACCAGGACTCTTTCTTCTTGTTTCCCGTGGATGTAGACCTCTTAGCTACTTCTTTAGTACCATTCCTGCCTGTGCGCGGACATGCTGCCCCCCATGGTGATATTGTGGACTAAACATCTAAAGATCCCAACTCAATGCTTTTCCTTTGCCCTGGTCATAGTATCTCTTCACAGCAGTAGAACACTGAGACAGGATAAGGGAATAAAGGAAGGACAGACTCACAAGCATATGGACAGAAAAACCAACGTCATCTGGAGGAAGGAAGCAATGGCTGCTAGTTTTTGCACACACTGCCGACACCTACGCATAGACCAGACTAAGACTTTGGCATTCTGAATCTGAGCTGAATTCTGAATGGTTTGCCACTTTCCATGGGTCTGAGGCGTTCCTCCTTGTCTGGAATACACACACACTGTGTAGTGGTTTCAATATGCTTGGCTCAGGGAGTGGGACGATTGGTAGGTGAGACCTTGTTGAAGGAAGTGTGTCACTGTGGGTGTGGGCTTTGCAGTCCTAATGTAAGATCCACCCACTGCAGAAGAGAGCTTCCTCCTAGCTGTCTGTGGATGCCAGTCTCTCCTGGTTGCCTTTGAATCAAGATGTAGAACTCTCAGCTCCTTCTCCAGCACCATGTCTGCCTGGATGCTGCCCTGCTTCCTGCTATGATGATAAGGGACTGAACCTCTGAACCCGTAAGCCAGTCCCAGTTAAATGTTGTCCTTAAAAGAGTTGCTTTGGTCATGGTGTCTGTTCACAACAGTAAAACCCTAACTAAGACACACAAACCCACTACTTTTTATTTACTCCTTAAACATGTACTCAAGGACTCCTCCACTGTCCACAGGGAATTAGTAATACCACAGACAGACAGACAGATACTCTGAAGGGTTCTGGACCCAGCACCATAGACAGCATGGTGGGTCCCTTCTTAGAAGTCTCTGAGGAAGAAAGGCCTCACAGCAGGACTGAAGCCAGGCTCTCTGATTCCTAGTAGGTGGCAAGGAAGAGGCATATTTGTCTTAGCCTGCAAACTCACTTCCCCATGTAGGAAATCCAGGCTCCTGTAAGTTGTTAGGGAGTCAAGCAGTGGTCTCAGCTGGGTGCCTCCTACTATCTGAGGTTGAAGAGATGAGGCTGGGAAGCTATTGCAGGCATTGAGGCTTGTGTCACAGTGTGGTCTGGATTCTAACAGAATTTTAACATTCAAATTTTGGCAGGACACAGCTCTCCAGCCTGGAGCACATCATCCCCGGACTCTCCAAGTTCCTCTGTTCTGACACAGTCATGCTAGCCAATCACCCCAATGTCTTAACAGCTCTGATAACATGTCAGACATCCGGAAGTTCAAAGTCAGCTGTATTGGATGTGGGTGAGGTTCAGAGTCCATCTTAATGCTGCTCTCCACTCTTGAACCTATAAAATCCAGGCACTGCTTCCAGAATACAGCGGTGAGTTAGGCACAGGAACGCCCAACAGATAGAAATAGGAAAGGAAGGACCGATAGGACCCAGGTGAGCCTGAACCCAGCAGAGCAAGTTCCACCAGTCAGAAAGGTCTGAGGGTGGCTGCTGAGTAAGTTTTTCCATCCTGAAGGGAAGCTCCTTAAACAGGAAGGTAAACAACTCTAACTTCAGGAAGTCCCTGAAACTAAGCAGATTCACTTGGCCCTTCCTCTTGGAGTAAACAATAAAGGCTGAGAGACCCTCTCAGACAAAGTGAGGTGAGCAGCACAGAAGATTCAGAAAGGAAAAAGATACAAGAAGACACATCAAACCATCCGCTCAGAAGTGGTTTAGACCAGAGTTCCTTGGAAAAAATACCCCAACCTGTTGAGCTGCATGCAGGCTGTGCAGTGTGTTCCAAGTTCCCTGCCTCGTGAGCTGTCACCCATGCTGAGGTGGACTTCGGTGACACAGCTGTATTTGAGTCATTTCTGCTTCTGTAAGTGACCCTTCACCCAGATTCCTGTAAGTAACCCCAATAAAACTCTTTGGCTCACTAAGTTGGACTTTGGTAGTATTCATACTTTGGTCTGTCATGAGTTCCCTATCTGGGATGAGTAGATGTGTGTGTTTCCTAGGAAGCATTTTGTCACATAGCAATAACTTTTTGGTACTACGCTCTTGTCCTCTAGATGCATAGGACAGGGCCCTTCTGGATGGATGAGGGTGTGTCTTATTCTTTAAATCTGCTGGGGTAGCGGCCACACCTTTACCCAGGCAGAAGGCTCTGCAGTTTGCCAGGCAGGGGCAAAGGGTTCAGAGCAAGTCCGCTCCAGGCTCTGCCTCTGTGACAGTTCTCTGGGCCCATGCCTCTGGTGACTGTTGTAGGCATACTTTATTGGGTTCTTTTATCTACTACCCTTCTCCATCCCAAACCTGTCCAACCGCCGCCCCCCAATACGAGGTAGGAAAGAAAGAAGGTTAGAGGGGAAAAGGGGTGTCATCTCATTAGCTACTTCCTGCTGATTAGGGGTGTCGAGTACCTTGGGGCACATCCAGTCTTCACCGTCTGGATATCCAGTTTCTTCTTCCCTTCTCTTTACTCGGCAACCAGGAGCAGCAGGGGGAGCAGCCACCATCACAGGCCCTCTCTGGGCTCTCTCATTTATACCCTTTCAAGAGTCTTCAGAATTCTAAACATAAATTGTCTATAGGGGGGCAAAAATTGCACCCCTCTTAGAGCATGAGACAAATCATAGTCAGCTGCTATGGACAATCTGAAGCAGCCTCATATCCCACACCTGGGATTCAAACAAATAAACAAACAAAACACAGTCACATAGCATAACCAGGATTTTAAAGAAAACAAAATTCTCAGTACACTCTGCTGTACCTTGCCACACATCCAAGGTGCTCCTGGGTTATGAGGCAAAGGCTCACCAGGTATTACCCTCCTAGAGGCTCCCTGTGGTGTGCCCACACCACAGTCTGTCTCTGTCTTTTCTCCTTTGGAGACGGGATTTCGCCGTGTAATCCAGGCTCTGGAACTCCCTGTCCTTTGTCTCAGCTTCCTGAATGTTGGGATTAGAGCTGTGCCCCACCATGTCTGCTTACTGAGACATCTGTCTGGGATGGAGAAGGCAAGACAGGAGGGACCTTCCTCTGTTGTCTTGGACGTAACTAGTTCCTGGCTTCTGCTTGAAAGTGAATCTCCTCAGATGGGCACCTGAGCATACCCAGGTTCTCTCTGGAAAACCCTCTTGTTCTAAGGCTGAGGATTTACCAACCCTGTAACTTCTGCTTCCGTGTGCTGAACGCTGCCTGCTAAGAAGCAGTCAGGGGACCAGGCAGCACCTTGCACAGTTCAGAATGGTCTCAGCTAAATATCCCACAGTGTGGCTCACAGCCGTGAGACAGACGCACAGTTCATTCAGCCTACCTGGTTAGAACCCAAGTTCAGTCTTTGCTTCCGGCCGGGGTCTCCTTAGCATGGCCCTTACTGCTGTGTCTGTGGTTGTCGGTTTGAGGTCATCTGGGGCCGGATGAGGAAATAGAGCCTTTTCTACAGTTCCCACTTTCTCTTGCTCCCACCAGATGCTCTTAGGGTCCAGCAAGGCCCTGGAGGATTTTCTGGCTTTGCACCCCCCGAATTCTTCTAGGCTTTGCCATCCTCACTTCCAAGCTTCCTCTGTGTCTCTATGCATGCACTATGGTGGTAATCCATCCCTGGATGTCCCAACCCTGGATGGGAGATAGCTCTGTGGGTGAAGTGCCTGCCATGCAGGCATGGTGCTGGAGTTCCTAGCACCCCCATAATGCTGGGTGAGCATGTTGGCTGGAAGAAACAGGATTGCTGGTGCAAGCCTGCTAGCTGGATCGATGAGCTCTGGGTTCAATTGAGAAGCCTTGCCTCAGTGTTTGGGGTGCCGAGTGATCAAGGAAGACAGGTAATGTCAGCCTTTCCACACATACATATAGGTGCACCCCCACATGTGTGCCCACACACATTAAAAAATGCATACAGACATGCAATGCACACCACATTCACGCATGCAAAAAAGAAAAAAAATGATCTCTACAAATGATTTTGGAGCCTCAGACATTCCGCTGAGAACATACTCTTTTGAGCACTAGTGTTGATGTTATGACTACAAACATGTATGTGTTTCATGTTCCCTCCCTCTAAGGGCTCAGGGGCTCAAGGACAGGCTCTGATGGTGGAAATATGGAATCTGAATTCAGTGATAGAGGCAGGGGGAGCCCTTCCACTCAGGTGCTCATGCTTGGCACCGCAAAATAAGCCACAGCTTCAAGTCATTTGGTTAGGCATCCCAGGTTCTCGAGTGTTAAATATTAAATGAAAAGGTGTTGCAGGATATTTGATCACACTGTGAATCCTGAGATTGTGCTAATTACGGAAAAACCCTGTTTCTAGTTGTGGTGTGGCTCAACACACACACACACACACACACACACACACACACATATCTTTAGTCCCTCTGGCTGGAATACAGACACACCCTTAGTACACACCATTAATTCCAAACAATGAAGCTAAAGTTAGTCTGTAGAAGGAAGCAGCCATGTTTGAAGTGATGTCTAATTGAGGGGCAGACAAAGTGATGAATCAGAGAAACATTTGACAGATAGGATATGTCCAATTCTCATGAGAAGAGAGAGGAAAGGGAAGCTACTTAAGGGGGCAGTGCAGGGGGGGGAGAAGGACACAGTTTTTCTGGGACAGTGTACAGAGGCAGAGAGAGAAGAAGCTACATACAGGTGAAGACATAACCAGCTGGAGAATGAGAAGGAACCAGAAGACAAGAGCAGATTGCCAGAGTTAGTAAGAGGCCAAGAGCAAAAGGCCAGACGCTGAGAAAGAAGCCAGGTTGAATCAGAGGGCAGAGAAGTTTGAACCAGGATAGCTGATTTAAACCAGCCAGCCAGAGTTCAGAAAGAACTAGGAAGGGGTGAGCTTATTCAGCAACAAGTCTCAGAGGCTGAAAACACTCTATGTCTAGAATAGATTATAAAGTGGCTAGAAGCTTCCAGGACAAGGCTTCGGTTATCAGACTGAGGCAGTAAGCCTCAGAGATGACAATTATACAAGAGAATAAAAGTTACCTTTACAAGAAGGTAAATAACTGGGTGAAAGCAGCCATGATGTGTGGAGAGTGTTTTCCAAAGGAGGGGGCCTCAGTACAAGTGCAAAGATCTGGTCCAGGGAGGGAGACTGGCTGTGGAATGGTATGTGAGCTGACCTCTCAACCCCAGTTTCCTCTCCAGAGGGAACTGATATTGGCCCCTTCAGCCCAGCTATAAGGATTGACTTCCTGGCATTCTCTCAAGCAGGACACCCAGTGTTCCTGCTGTAGCTATATTGACAAGTGGGCTCTCCCCCACACCTCTTCAGTGCAGGCACCTCCGCCTGCCTCTTCAGTGTTTGGAATCTTCCTGAGTATTTTATTGGAGGAGGGATTCCTGATTCCTGCACTGTCTAAGCCGATTCTCTGCAACATTGCTGACTCAGGAAGCTCTGAGCTCTCTAGGGCACCAGCTTCCATAGCCACAGGGTAGACCTCTGTTCCAAAGCTCATGTGGTGGCCTCTTGTGAAACACGCTTGTCCCGCTCAGCAAGCCTTCCTCTTGTCTTGCCAGCTTCTTGGAACCTACTCCCAGGTCCCCAAACAGCCCTGTACCCTGTTGCAATCTGTCTGTGTCCCCTTCTTTCCTTTCTCCTCCATTTGTCCCTCTGTTCCCAAAGTATCTACCAGGAAGGAGCACCATGAGTTCTGGGCTTTGAAGAGTTGAGGGATGGATGTGACCCTGAATTCTGTGCGGGGCCGGGGGGTCCCCCAGGGCTGTGTGCAGGACCACATGAAATGGGATTTAGGTAGTGGTTTGTGTATGCTTGGCCCAGGAAGTCCCACTGTTTGGAGGTGTGGCCTTCTTGGAGTAGGTGTGTCACTGTGGGCATAGGCTTTGAGACCCTACTCCTAGCTACCTAGAAGCCAGTCTTCCACTAGCAGCCTTCAGATGAAGATGTAGAACTCTCAGCTCTGCCTGTACCGTGCCTGCCAGGATGCTGCCATGCTCCCGCCTTGATGATAATGGACTGAACCTCTGAACCTGTAAGCCAGCCCCAATTAAATGTTGTCCTTATAAGAGTTGCCTTGGTCATGGTATCTGTTGACAGCAGTAAAACCCTAACTAAGACAGGTAGCCAGGCAGAAGGCTTTCTGGTGTCATATGGCCTCATCCCGGTGTAGAAACTCCAGATCTGGCTCAGAGTTCCCTGGACAAAAGCTTGTGCATTTGCTGGACCCTTTGTTTGTTTGTTTGTTTTTGTTTTGGAGACAAGAAATCTCTGTGTGGTCCTGGCTGTTCTGGAACTCACTTTGTAGAACAGGCTGACTTCGAACCCAGAGATCCTTCTGTCTGTCTCCTGAGTGCTGGGATTAAAGGTGTAAAGCCATGCGTTGCCGATTCAGCTGCAGCCGCTGTCTCCCCTCCCACCCCCGCTGGACCCTTTTGGGGCTCACCCTAGGGCCCGCACTTTCAGCAGCTCACAGGTGGATGGAGCCTCTTAGAAGCTTTCCTCTGAAATGTCCTACACAATGGCTTGGGGTAGCCCAGGGTAACCATCGAGATCATGAGCCTTCTGCTAAGGGTCGCTGCATGATCTCAGACTTCAGTCTTCATCTGTAAAATAGAAACATCAAATACCTCATGAATGGTTGCAAGGGTGGAACTAACATAGCTTAGGCGTTCAGTGATGGGTGTGTTCTTCGGGCCAAGACACTAAAAGCAAGTATGATCCTTGAGCGCCATCTGGTGTTCAAGGCCTATCATCGCACCATGGAGTTCTCTTGGGTGATTTTTTTTCTACTCAAGCAAGATACAGGCCTGCGCTCCTCCTCCCCTGCTCTATGTCAGCTTCCTGGCTTTTCTGCAGGCAACTTATGTCCGGAAGGTGGACAGGATGTGTCACCACAGGTCACTCTACTCCCACCCTGCCAAGGACGCTTGGGAACAGTCTTCTGTCCCTGGTGCCCTTTAGGCTGATGAACAAGGCTTTGAGGACAACCTCGGTCTCCTTTCTCTCTGGGTAGACACTGGGGCTGCATGCTAGATTTTTCATTGCGTGTGTATCTGTGTGTGCAAGTGGGTGTGTTCACTGGTTCGTGAGCATGTGGGCACCAGGGATCAATGTTGGATGTCTTCCTCTATCTTTCTCCAGACCTTACTTTTTGAAACAGTCTCTCACCGAACTTTCCACTGGCCCTTTGGCTAGAATGACTGGCCAGCAAGGTCCTGAGATTTGCCTGTCTCTGCTCGATCACTTCTGGCTGCCCTCCTGCCTGCAACCCTGGGGTGCTGGGGCTCTGAACTAGGCTCCTCCTATTTTAACAGGAAACACTGTATGGTCAGCAGGTTGTGTGTGTGTGTGTCCCTGGGCTGGGGACACAGTACTTGGCAGCTAAGCTAATACCACCTTGAGGTGTTCAGCCGTTCCTCCTTGCAAAAGGTTACTCCAGTCGGTCTTGTTGCCCATTTATGTCTCTCCTCATATTGGGTGGGGTAGGACTCTGGATTCTGCCCTGAGTATCCATCCAGCTGTTTCCTACCCTGGTGGCAACTCTGCATGAGGCCTTGGGAGGAGCTAGAGTTTATAGAGGCGGGGGAGACTAGAGGAGAGACTGCGTGTGGCTACCAGGAAGCCCTTGTCCCTGCTGGGAAAGGCCTTTTAGGGTAATGTTTGTAATCCCTCACCCTACCCTCCATGAAGAAGCCCAGTAAATGCATTGATTTCCCAATGTCACTTTGGCAGGACTATGCCTTGGTGTGTTCCTGAGACGTCAGGAGGAGAAGGAAAAAGAGGAGGAGGAGGGGAAGGAGGGGGAGAGGGAGGGGGAGGGGGAGGGGGAGGGGGAGGGGGAGGAGTGGACTCTGCTAAAGTCCCCATGTCCCCCCCGAGGGGGAATTTTAGCAACAAAAAGGAAGGGGGGGGGGCTGGAGAGATGGCTCAGCGGTTAAGAGCACTGACTGCTCTTCCAGAGGTCCTGAGTTCAAATCCCAGCAACCACATGGTGGCTCACAACCATCCATAATGAGATTGGATGACCTCTTCAGGTGTGTCCGAAGACAGCCAGCGACAGTGTACTCATAAATAAAATAAATAAATAAATCTAAAAAAAAAAAAAAAAAAAGGAAGGGGACGGGAGTGGACTGGGATATTTTTCCTGGTTTGTGGACTGTATTTTCATGGTGAGCTGGGGTCGTGGGGTGTGGCGGGCACCGCCATCACAGTGTTAGGGCTTTGGAACTTGGAAGGACTCTGGACTCGTTCGCAGCAAGTTCCTTTACTGACTGAGTCCTCTCACCAGTTGGATTTGATTGCTTCATTCTAAGCCTTCGGCTCGTTAGATAAGGCCCGTTTGCACCACGGAGGACAGGGTGTGTTGCTGGGGCCACACTTCCGTTGCTATCATATGCAGAAGTGACCTCAGACGTAGACCCAGATGGATGTTTGATCAAACGACCCGCACTTCGTGGCTCCATAGCGTCCATACATTAAATTTAATCAAGTGCTAACTGAGCCCTGGGGAGATGGCGCAGTTGGCGAAGTGTTTACTGTACAAACAGGAAGGTTAGATGAGAGTTCAGATCCCCAGCACCCATATAAAAGCTGAGCGAGACAGCGCATGCTCTGGGGCTCCCTAGCTAGCCAAGCTGAGCGAGACAGCGCATGCTCAGGGGCTCACGAGCCAGCCAGCCAGCCTAGCCAAATTAGCAAGCTCTATGTGCGGTGGGAGACCCTGTCTCAAAAAATAAGTTGGTGGATGATTGAGGAAGGGACCCAATGTTGACCGCTGACTTCCGTGAGCATTCATGTATGTATGTGTACTTCTACACACGTGCACACACAGATATACATATGAGTGTGTATACATATGCACACAGAAAGGAGAAAAAAGAAAGAAAAATACCCCAAGTGTCGAGTTAAGGTGTTTTATACAACACTCAATGCTTTCTGCGTTCTTGGGGGAAACCTGACCAGTGGGCATGGATTCTCCCGTGAGGTAGGTTACATAGATTCTCCCGTCAAGGTTGGTTACTCTTTGCACCTTGGCATTTATTGCTGGATATTTTGTTAAAACTTTGCTTTACAAAAGCATTATTGTTTAATAGTTTTATGTCTCTATTAGTGGAAATGATGGCGCCAGATATTAAAACATCAGCGCGTTATCTTTCTCCAGGGTATGCTGGCATTGTATTAAGATCTGAAAAGCATTTCTCCTATTTCTACTTTCCTGGATAAGTCGGGAAACACTGGTGTTAACATTTGCCTCAGATGTGGAACAATTATCAGGTGAAGGCACTTGGTTCTGAAATTTTCTTCATTAGAAAATTAGGAGAATAGCTGGAGAGGTGGCGCAGCGGTTAAGAGCGCTGGCCGCTCCTGCAGAGGACCCAAGGTGCTTTCAGCGGCCCACAGCCACCTGTAATTCTAGTTCTAGAGGGGGTCCGACGCCCTCTTCTGGCTTCTGTGGGCATTGCATACACGTGGCAGATATAAAGAGATTAATAAAAGTAAAAGTAAATATTTAAAAGGAAAAAAAAAGAAAAGCAAGCAAGCAAGCAAGCAAGCAAGCAAGCAAGCAAGCAAGCAAGAAAGAAAGAAAGAAAGAAAGAAAGAAAGAAAGAAAGAAAGAAAGAAAGAAAGAAAGAAAGAAAGAAAGAGAGAAAGAAGCCCGGTGGTGGTGGTGTCGAGGTGGCATGCGTCTTTAATCCCAGCACTCAGAAGGCAGAGGTAGATGGATCTCTGTGAATTTGAGGCCAGCCTGGCCTACATAATGAGTTCTGGGATAGCCAGGGCTACGTAGAGAAACCCTGCCTCAAAAAACCCAGCAAACCAACCAAACAAAAAACAAAACCAAAAAACCACTTAAAATGACAAAAGGAAAAAATAAAAATGAAAAAGAAAATTAGGGCAAATTCAGTTTCATGATTGGACTTACCATAATTCAACCTTTTTCAGCCTGGAAAGGTGTAACTATCTGAAGAATTTGTACATTTAGTCAAATTGTCAATTTTTTTGGTACACTGAGTTTAATTTTTTTTTCTGACCTTATGAGTTTGTAGAGATGTCTCCTTTAAAATTGTTGATGTCAACAGTTTGGCTTTTGTCTCTGTTTTGTCTTATCACTCCTGCTAGGGTTTAGTATTTTAATTACTTAAACCATTCAGTTTATTTTTAATTATGTATGTATGTATGTATGTATGTGTGTGTATGTATGTGTGTATGTATGTATGTGTGTATGTATGTATATGTGTGTATGTATGTGTGTGTATGTATGTGTGTATGTATGTATGTGTGTATGTATGTATATGTGTGTATGTATGTGTGTGTGTATGTGTATATGTATGTATGTATATGTGTGTATATGTGTATGTGTGTGTATGTATGTATGTGCATGTATGTATGTATGTGTATATATGTGTGTGTATGTATGTATGTGTGTGTATATTTATGTATGCATGTGTGTGTATGTATGTGTGTATGTATGTATATGTGTATGTGTGTATGTATGTGTGTATGCATGTATGTGTGTGTATGTGTGTGTGTATGTGTGTGTGTGTGTATGTGTGTATGTATGTATATGAACATGTTAATGCAGGTAACATTAAAAGAAGAAGGGGCCATCAGACACCCTGGGCCTGATGTTACAGACAACTGGACAACTGTTACAGACAGTTGGAAGCCACCCTCCATGGATGCTGGGACCCGAATTGGGGTCCCCTGAAAGACTTAATTGCTGAGCTAATTCTCCAGCCTATTTTTTTTTAAAAAAAGCTTTATTTTGTTTTAAATTATGTGTATGTGTGGATATGTGCACATGAGTGGCAAGATTTAAAATTAGCTTCAAATTTATAGATTTTTTTCCAATTATGTTTTCTACTTAATTTCTGCTGTGATTTTATAATTTCTTTTACTTCTTTTCTCTTTCTAGCTTCCCCACTCCCTACACCTTTTTTGAGACACAGTCTTGTCATGCCAAGAACTTGCCATGTAGACCAGGCTAGCCTCAAACTCACAGAGTTCCTCCTGAGTGTCGAGAACAGAGGCGTGCACCGCCATGCCCGGCCTGACTTCTGAGTCTGAGCATCTGCGCAGGAACCTGCTGTTTCTGCGGCGATTGACAGAATCGTATGGTTTTCTTCTGTCATTTGTTGGTGGGATGGGTTGCTTTGATTTCAAAATATTCAAGCAGCCTTCCCTTTCTGGATTGAGATCTACTTGGCTGAGGGATCCTGGCGCTTTTAATGTATTTCTGGAATCTGTTTGACAGCTTTAGGCTGCGGATTTCTGTATTTATATTTTCAAGGGCTTTTGGTTTAGTTTCGTCCTCCCATACTGACTCTCCTCCGCTCTGTCTCCTCGCCCCCTCCCTCTTCCCCTCCTTTGTACCGGGATAATTACTTGCTTCGGGAAATGAGTTTGGAAAGGTTCCCCTCTTCTCTAATTTGTGGGGAGACTAGATGGGACCCAGTGATTTCTTCCATAGAAAAATGATAGAAGTTGCTAGTGGAGACAGCTGGCCTTGATTTTGTTGTTAGAACAATTTGGAGGACCAATTCATTTTCTCATGTAGATAAAAGACTGCCAAGTTATCCATTTTCCCCCCTTGGGTGAGTTTGTAGACCTTGTGATTTCCAGAATGGGATGTTTTATCACCATTGCTGAATCTGCCTGTCTGGAGTTGTGTGTTTAATCCACTATTAATGTGGCAGCCATCGTCTATGAGGTCTTTCTTAACGCCTCTTTAGTTTCTGCTATCTTTTACTTCTGTAATTGTTTCTTTACTTTCTTGTCACTTTGGCTAATGGTGCGGAGTTTTACTGGTCGTTCGTTTCACAGAGCTAGCGTTGAGGTTCACCGGCTTTTCTGTTTTTGTTTTTTGGTGTCTGTGGTTGTAGCTGTCATTTCTTCCTGTGTGTCTTGTCCTTGCCTCTCGCCCCCAGTTTCTCAAGATGAAGGCTTAGGTGGCCAGTGTGAGGCCATCGTTTTCTCCAATGTGAGAATGTGGCGCTGTCACTTTCCTCTTGTATGTATACTATGTTTGTTTAGTATGTCTGCTGTGTGCATGAGTCTAAGGTTTGAAGGTCACATATGTATGCAGATGCATCTATGTGTGTGTGTGTGTGTGTGCATATGTGAGCAGGTGTGTGATTGTGTGTGTGTGTGTGTATGTGTGAGAGAGAGAGTGTGCATGTGTTAGCAGGAGTGTTCTTATGTGTGTGTGTGCATGTGTGCGTGTGCATGCGTTGTGTGAGCAGGCATGTGCTTGTGTGTGCATGTGTAGGTTACAGGTCAGCCTCAGCAGTTGGTCTTCCAGGTTGAGTTCTGTTACTTTGTTGTTCGGCGATGGGCTACATGCACTAGGCTAGCTGGTCCTTCATCCTCTGGGGTTGCTCCTGTGTTTGCTGCTTGTGCGCAGTCCGAGCACTGTGTTACAGATGTGTGCTGCAAGGCCCAGTTTTATGTCGGTTCTGAGATTCGAACTCAGATCCTCAGACTTGAGTAGCAAGCACTTTACCCACTAAGCCATCTCCCCAGCCCCTAGCCACTTCCTCATAGCACTGAATTAGCTAGTATCCATCACTTTTGGTATACAGCAGCTTAACTCATACCTCATTTCTCTATTTCTCTCTGCTTTTAAACATTTTATCTTGTACATTAGTCTGTGTTCTTCTCACCAGAGAGGTCTCTTTCTTTTTTTTTTTTTTTTTTTTTTTTTTTTTTGGTTTTTTGTTTTTGGTTTTTCGAGACAGGGTTTCTCTGTATAGCCCGGGCTGTCCTGGAACTCACTCTGTAGACCAGGCTGGCCTCGAACTCAGAAATCCGCCTGCCTCTGCCTCCCGAGTGCTGGGATTAAAGGCGTGCGCCACCACCGCCCGGCGAGAGGTCTCTTTCTTAATCTGCTTTAAGGGCCAGTTTTGTTTTCCTGGTTTTGTTTATTGATTTCACCTGGTGTCTTTATTGTCTTCTTTTTTCGGTGTTTTGCTTTTGAGATGAGGTTTCAATGTAGCCCAGGCTGGCCTTGAAATTGTGGTGGTCCTCCTGCCTCAGCTTCCCGAGTGCCAGGATTACACTTGTGAACTCACACACAACTTTGCTATGCTAGTTATTTCCCTTTATCCTGTAGTTTCTTCTCACCTTTGGGAACTAGACCCTGAGCTCATTAACGGAGTTCTTCTCCAACCAATATGTGCCTTGCTCTGTGCATACGTGTATATAATACGGCCGTTTCAGTATTTGCAAGTGTTTTGATAAATAGCATTTAAATGACTTTAGGTTAATTTTAAAATTAAATTTATTATTATTTTTTTAAAATGTCATGTGTATGAATGTTTGCCCTGCATGTCTGCATGTGAACTATATGTATGAATACAATAGGATCCCTGTTGGATCCCTGGAACTTCAGTTATAGATGGTTGTGAACCATCACACATGTGCTGGAAACTGAACCTGGGTCCTCTGGAAGAGCAGCCAGTTTGCTTAACCACTGAGTCATCTTTCTAGGCCCTTTATGCTAATTTTAAGGGCGTTTAAAAATTATGCAAATCACATGCTCTTTAGAAGTCCATTAAGGCGGGGTGGTGGTGGTGCACGCCTTTAATCCCAGCACTTGGGAGGCAGAGACAGGCGGATTTCTGAGTTCGAGACCAGCCTGGTCTACAGAGTGAGTTCCAGGACAGCCAGGGCTACACAGAGAAACCCTGTCTCGAAAAACCAAAAAAGAAAAAAGAAGAAGTCCATTAAGTATTTCTTTCTTAAAATGGAAGAATGTAAATGTTGACTTTTTACTGTGCTTGGCTTGACGCTATGTGTCTCCAGGGCCCAGTTCAATGTAATTAAGAAAATACATGACAAAGGTGACCGAATGAACACATTGCCTGGGCACCTGTGGACACCTGTGGTTTGTTGCAGTGGGACAGCTGCTGAGTCAGGAAGGCCAGCCCCTTGTTCTCTCTTGGGAGAGCTCCTTCTGACTTCTGCAGAAGTAGCTATCTTCCTGCCGCAGGGTAACAGTGGTACACGCCTTTGATCCCAGCACTCGAGAAGCAGAGGCAGGTGGATCTCTGAGTTTGAGGCCAGCCTGGAGTACAGAGTGAGTTCCAGGACAGCCAGTACAAGACAGACAGACAGACAACATCATCATCATCATCAACAACAACAACAACAAGAAGAAGTATGGCTCCAGTTCTTGGTTGAAGAACTCTTAGATGCGTGTCAGGTGCTGATGTGAAATCCTAATCTCTGACCCACATTTGACTTAATAATTTTAAAAACAATACAGGAGGTTGGGGGGCAGGAGAGATGGCTGAGTCAGTAACTGACTTGCTGCACAAACATAACCACTCGAGTTCAGGTCTCCACAGCCTTCCAAGTTGGGGTGATCTCTTTGTGCACTGTGTAAAGCTTGCCTTTGTATTTTTCAAATGCTCATTTCTGGGCTGGCAGAGAATTGAGTGCAGACCAGACTTTGATACTGTTGTTTTTATTGGCTCATCTGCTTGCGTATTTTGTTAATACTCCCTCTAGCACCTTCTGATTGGTTTAATAAAAATCTGATGGCTAATAGCAAGGAGGAGAGAAAAGATGGGCCTTCAGGCAGAGTGAGGAACTCTGGGGAAGAATCAGCCAGAGACACAGAAGAAGCAGTTGCCGGGCCAGAGACTGAGAGGTAACGTGTTCGGATGTAGGCGAGGCCATTATTGTCGGGTTAGAAAAGTTGAGAATCTTCCCAGCTGTAGCGTCAAAGCTTATAATAAAATAAAAGGTCTCCGAGTCATTATTTGGGAGCTGGTGCAACGAGAAAATCCCATTACATCCATGTAAAAATCTCGGCTTGGAGGTGGATGTCTGTCATCGCAGCATGAGGGATGCAGAGACGGGCAGATTCCTAGAGCTCACAGGCCAGCCAGCTGCATAAAATCGGCAAGTTCCAGGTTCAGTGAGAGACCCTGTGTTAAACAGTAAGGTGGACAGGGATAGTGCATGACGCCTGATGTTGACCTCTGGTCTCACATACGTGCATACATGACCTGAGAGCTTCCAGGCATCTCCTGTCTCCGCCTCCTATCTTGCCACAGGAGTGCTGTGGTTACAGACGTGGGCTGTTGTAGCCAGGGCTGTAAACAAGGTAGGCGTGCTGGTTGGTCTTACCTGTCAATCTCACACAGCCTAAGATCACCAGGGACGAGAGCCCGGAATGATTGCATTGATCAGGTTGGCCTGTGGGGATTGTCGTAATCACCATAATTGATGTGGGAAGATCCAGCCTGAGGTGGGCCCCCTTCCCCTCACTGAACGTGAGTAGGTGGATTGAGTACCGCGCATGCGTGTGTTCGTCCCTGGGCTGAGTACTACGCATGTGTGCTTGTGACCGGAGCTGCAACACAACCGAGTTCCCTGAGCATCTGCCATGGTGTCTTCCCTGCAGTGATGAACTGTGACCTGGGGTTAGGAACTAAAGCTTCCTCACAGCTGCTTTCTGTCAGGACATTTTATCTCAGCCGTAGAAATGAAACGGGGCCACATGAGTTCGGGGAGTTCAGACGCTCACACTGTGGGGAAAGAACTGAGCCGTCTCCCCAGGCCCATGGCCTTTTAGTGATTGGATATTCAACTTGCCGCCATGTCTTTTCTGACTGAGGTTCTTGGGGAGTTTCAACCTCATGGCCTTTATGCGTTCTTGTAGTTCCTGATGCGTTTAGGTTTGTAACTGTGTAGTACCACCCCGTTGAGTTATCATCTCCTGCATGTTCTTTCAGTTTCTAGAAACCTTCCATGTTTCTCTCCTTCCTTGTAAGCTACACGTTCTCTGATGGTCTTTAAAGGTTGCACGGGAGATCCCAGCTTGCATTTCCTATTCATTAAAGTGTTGTACAGATCTTTGCCTCCCAGTGGTATTTCGCCAATAACACTGCGACTATTTTTTTTTTTTTTTTTTGAGACAGGGTTTCTCTGTGTAGTCCTGGCTGTCCTGGAATTCTCTCTGTAGACCAGGCTGGCCTCAAACTCAGAAATCCACCTGCCTCTGCCTCCCAAGTGCTGGGATTAAAGGCGTGCGCCACCACTGCCCGGCTTTGGGACTAGTTTTTTTTTTTAAATTCCTTTATTGTTAAAATCTCTTCTTCCTCCAGATACTTTGTTATTATTGCATTTACCTGTTCATTTGTTTGTTGATCTCTGTGTCTATATGTGTGTGTGTGTGTTTGTGTAGGGGGGGACAGCACACATGTGAATATCAGGGACAACTTGTGGGAGGCTATTCTTCCTTTCTACCATGTGTGGCCTGGACATGGAGCTCAGGCTGTCTGGCTTGGTGACAAGAGGTATTACCTGCTGAGCCATCTTGGCTGCCCCATGCATGTTCAACTTAGCACACACCTGTTTTGCTTGACACAGTCTATCTCTATTGGGATTTAATGATGTGCTCTCTCTACGGGGAAATTCATTGTTTCCTGGGGTTCCCATCTGGCTTGACCTGTGCCTTCCTGCCAGAAGAGTTCTCGGTCTGGTTTGTTTTTAACGGAGAACCCCGCTCTAGGCCCCGCCCCGTCCTGCCCCGCCCTGCCACGCCCGCCATTGAGAGATTTCTTTTCCAATCTTTCTTACTGCTCAGCTCCTTCCTGGGTTAGTCTCAGTCTAGAGTCTGTCTCTGTTCAGGGATCCATCCAGGCATCTATTTTGTTTCTTTCTATTTCTGTGGTAGTTGTACGGGCTCCTCGTTCACATCACAGTTTATTTGCGTCTTTTCTCCATTTTCTGTCTAGTTAAAGGTTTGACAATTACTCAGGAGGCAGAGACACGCGAGAGCTCCGAGGCCGAGGCTGTTCTGGTTCACCCTGGCTCAGCCCGGTCTTCCAAACCCTAACTCTTAGCGTCATTAATGTCCTCCTACTGTTCTCGGGTCTCCCCCAATTGCTGTTTTTTCCCCCTTATTATTTTCTCTTCTCTAAGGTACAGTCAGCTTCTTTTCTGTCCTTTGAGGAGTATTATTTGGTGGGTTTTGTGGTATTGAAGTTTGTTACATTTTTTGCATTTACATCGATACATTGTTACATGTTACATTGTTATGTTTATTTATTTATTTATTCTTTTGTCTCAAGACATTTAAAACCATTTCCCTTTTAATTTCTTGTTTGAGCTGTCCGTTGTGCAATTCCCCATTGGTTGTTTAATTACCGCGTATTTGTGAGTTGTTTGGTGGTCCTGGTGTTTTTAGCTTCTGTTTTTCCTGCTTCTGGGGTCAGAGAAGCTTCTGGATAACACCACAGTTCTCATTGGGTCAGGGTCAGGGCCAGCCCAGCCGCCCAACACTGCCTTTCACACTCACTGGCTCAGTGGGCCAGCCCAGCCGCCCAGCACTGCTGTTCACAGGCAGAGGCTTCACTGATGTGGCTTGTGGCGATTTCTTTGGATCAAATCTTGCTGGAGACCTCCGACTTTCCCGTTCCTGGGTGTCTACAGATACCCTGGGGTCGGGAAAGTAGGATATTCTCCTTCCCTCCCTCCCCCCACCTCCCTTCACTTACTCTATTTAAACATTATTCTCAAGATATCCGAGTGAAATTGGGTCGCCTCTGCTGAGCAGAAGAACCTGAAAAATAATATTTAAAATGAACAGGCAGCCTTCAGTTTCTCCGAGGAACAGATGTGTGTTCCCTTCCACACTTTCCGGCTCATTCCACACTTTTCTCCTCATATGGTCTAGAAGCCGTAAAACAAGAGCACATGGAAGCTGCAAGAGAGAATATCATCTATCTTCTATCTGTCTGTCCGTCTATTATCTATCTATCTATCTATCTATCTATCTATCTATCTATCTATCTAT
>NW_021604602.1:5997798-6003470 GCF_004785775.1 Grammomys surdaster | reverse complement strand
TATCTATCTATCTATCTATCTATCTATCTATCTATCTATCTATCTATCTGTCATCTATATATTTACCTATTTATCATCTATCATCTATCTATATATTATCTATCATCTGATTTATCATCTATCTGTACATCTACCTGTCATCTACCTCTATCTGTCTATCCATCTATCTCTCTCTCTCTATCACCTATCTCTCTCTCTATCTAAGACGCCCATTCTTATCAGCATTTGCCGTACTGACAGATTTTTAGTACAGCATCTGTGCAATTAAAAGTATCAACACTTTGGACACCTACCTGCAGGAACACCGGATATAGTATGTTTCACGGACTGGAAGGAAATTCGTGGTTTTGAGTTTAAATTTGCCACCGACAAGTTAATCTGAATAGTTCTGTTAAGCATTTATATGGAAGAAGGAAAAGTAACCCTCAGACTATTTGTTATTGCTTTCTGCCATTTGGTAGTAGTTTACATAATCTTCAGAATTCCCTGGATTAGGTAGAAAAACCTTCGGAATAAAGTTTTTTTTTTTTTTACAAAACTTTTTTTTTTTTTACAGCAGTCAAAATTCAGAGCATTAAATCCATGTGCAAACAAACTTTTCTGGAAATGCTTTACTTTGAACAAAGCAGAGAACCACACAGACACGGGATAAGAATGGCACTCAGCTCTGCCAAGAGAGGCCAAACGCAAACGGCACAGGCACCAGCCTCAGTTCCTTGTTTAGACAGGAGACAAGAAACAACATCGCCCACAGACAGTGCACAGCTCTGTGGCAGCTTAGAGTCTTCAATCTCATGTCTAATGAACAAGAAGGTACACACAGTACTGTGCATACATGTATAGATACATGCATACACATGCACACACATTACAGAAATTTATACATACAGTATATACACATATCACTGTACATACATGTATACATACATGCACACACATCACTGCACACATACACATACACAAGGCACATATATGTACACATTACTGTGCATAAATTCATTCATACATCTGTGCACACACATGTACACACATACATATATACATATACATATTACTGTATACATATGTATACACACATGCACACATACATACATATTACTGTTCATACATTCACACACACATACATGCACACATACACACATACACATTACTGTACATACATGCATACATACATAATATATACATACGTGTTACTATACAGAGTACAGTAACATGGACGGGCACTGTGCTGTCCACGGCTATGCTATGAAGATGTCTGCCTTGCATAAATCTGATCCCTGGCTCAGGAGACTCCCCTTCTCTGCTTCTTCCTCCTTTCTCCTCCCTCCTCTCCATTATCCTCTGTCATCCTTCCCAGGTCCCCCTCTCCTCTTCCTCTCCCTTTCTCTGCCTCCTCCTCTCCTTTCTCTTCCTTTTCTTTTTTCTTTCCATCTCTTCACCCTCATCTCCACTTGCTGTATTTGGCTCCATCATTCCAGCCCATGGTCGCCTTTGTCACACACTGACCACTTGGGCTGCTGTCAGAAGCTCTTCCCAGTGATTTCAAGTGCTAGGTGGGGTCTTGTTACAGGCTTAGAGACTGCAGTGTCATCTTGGGTGTGGGGTCAGCTGTGCCTCTCTCTGGGCTTCCAAGGAGGAATGGCTGATGGTCACCTCATGGCAAGAGATGGAGTGTCCTTGGCAGAGCAGGCTGTGGGGAAGATGGCCGTCCCCTGTGTGGCTTGTGACAGCCCCCTCTGTTCTTTTAGCAGCTGGGTCCTGGTGTTTCAGGGGCGCCTACCCCACAGTATTCCTTATGTGGCTCTCCCTGCCAAGTTCCTGAGTAGGCTTTGTTTCAGGGGCGCCTACCCCACAGTATTCCTTGTGTGGCTCTCCCTGCCAAGTTCCTGAGTGGCCTTCATTGGGCTCTTCATTTCTTTCCGTGGGCTATTTTGGCTTGTGAGTAGCAACGTAGGCGTGTGTGTGTATATGTATATGAATGTGTGTATGTGTGCATATGTTTCCTGTGTGTGAGGGTTAGGCCTGGCACTTTGCTGTCTTGGTGACCTGTAAATGGTTTCCTACAGGCTGATGGAGTGACGTCAGCATGTGAGGGGATGCCATGTGCGCCCTGTTTTCTGCATCTCTCACCCATGGTTCTTTGCTCCCTCCTGTGCTTGGTGATCTCTGATGACTAATTCATCAGTAATCTTACTTAGGGCCATTCTCAGTCTGAACTGAGGACAATTCCACCCAGAGATGACCGGTCTTACCCTTTGCTAGTGGCCGATGGAAGCACGTGGGATCTTGCAGACCCACAGATGGGCTTGCCGTCACTGCTAGAGTGGATTCTGGGTTCCATTCCCTTTCCTCACCACCAGAGTAGACCCATGACTCTAGAGCACAGACACCATCTATCTGTCCTTGGCCAGCCTGTGTCCCGTGGCTGCCTGTGGCTCAGCCTTCAGCTCTTTCTGTGCCCATTTCTAGTGTGGGTGTTCTGTCCAGGGAATGACTCTGTCGTGTGTTCCAGGCACCATTTTGGATTTTAGTGTTCCTGTCTGTAACTCAGTCTGACCTTGAGAGCAGTATGTTTGGTTGGTAGCCACGCTGAGCTGTCAGGCTCCTTGACAATCGTGGGAACAGCCTTTGTAACTCTAGTTTTAGAGGATCTGACGCCCTCTTCTGGCCTCCATGGGCACTGCACACATGTGGTGTATATACATTCATGCAGGCAAAACATTCATACACACAAAGAAAGCAAAAAGAAATATCATGGTTTGTAGAAGCACCTGGGCTCAGGGAACTTACAGGGCTTCTCTCTCCTTTTGGCATTTTAAATATCAAAAGTAATTTGGGCTTTTGCTTCTGTAATCCCCAAACCTAAGTAATTCTGGACAATTTTCTAACACTGAAGAAAAGAAATATACTTCAAGGTATTGGGAGACTTAAAGAGACAACGAGAAAATGTGGACATGAGGTTTGGGGGCCTGAGAAGCGTGTTGGGTGCCTTTTCCCAGAGAATGCCAATCCCCTGTGGTGAGTACTCTGAGGCCCAGTGATGCTGTTTACGAGATGCTATGCCTTTTATAGTCTGTTTTAAAAAATAGTTTAATTTCTTTTAGATTTTTCTTGGAAGTTAGACATGTATTTACTTTTCCTGTGTGTGTGTGTGTAGGTCAGAGGTCAACTTTGGTATTTCCCTAGTTGCTTTCAATTTTATTTTTTGAGACCCCCCCCCCCCAACAGCCCCCGTGAACCTGGAGCTTGCTGTTTCAGCTAGCCCGGCTGGCCAGCGAGCCTCGGGATCCTACTGTTTCCATCTTTACAGCGCTGGGTTGCAGGCATGCACAGCCATGCTCAGCGGTTCCACATTCAGGTCCTCCTGCTTGCCTAGTCAGCGCTTCCCCTATCCTCTTTCTGGTTTTGGTTTTTCTAGTGTTCCCTAGTGATACATGTTAAACAACCCATTAGCACCAGGCTGTGGAGGTGCACCAGAGCATTTCTCTATTAAATGGGAAAATTTGGAACGTAGACAGACAGAGGAAAACCTACAGAGAGACACTGAGGTGAGAAAGCCTGGTGGTCAGGGCCTTCTGTCCTTGCACTACAAGTTGATGGTGTGAAGAAGCACCCTTACAGGTGTGTCGAGGCCCAGCCTGGCTGCCACCTTGATTTCACACTCCCGACTCCAGAGCTGTGAGCTGTTGTTGCCTCTGACTTGTGGGTCTTTCTCTATGGCAAGGAGAGAGAATTATTCCACCCAGAAAGTAAGCTGGGGTGCAGTTAGAGATCCTTGCTTGTTTGTTTGAGAACATGCCTTTCTCTATAGCCTCACCTGTCCTGGATCTTACTATTTAGACCATGTGGGCCGTGAACTCCCAGAGATCCACCTGCCTCTGCCTCCCAAGGGCTGGGATTAAAGGTGTGCACCACCAGGCCAGCTAGAACTCCTGTTTCAGTGTGGAGTAAACTCCAGAGACTCAGGAGTGAGGACAGTGTGTAGGAACACAGGGTACAGCTGATGGATGCTGACTAATGGCCATTCTCATGAATGCATCTTTCCCAGGGTTGTGGACACTGATTGTCCAGGCAGGAGGAGAAACAAGAGTCATTTCTTTACCGCTCAGTGCTCAAGTCAGGTTGTTAAAGGGTCACCCCGTGGGTATCACTCCTCTTGTGTGTCACGAGGATGGTGTAGATGCTGAACTTTTCGTTACTCTTTGGTAATGGGAATCTTGGGATAAGGGGGCAAGTGGAATCCAGGGCAGGCCTGAGGTGAGGTGAGTCACACAGGAGTGATCGGGTGATGCCCATATGGAAGTAGAGCAGTTGTAACAGATGAAGCGAAACAGGTGGCTGCTTCAGACCAAATCTTGTGTTTCTCCAAATTCCATACATCGAAGTCTTACCTTAACCTAGGATGGAAGGTAGCGAGGCCTGGGTGAAGTTGAGTGGATGGGGCCCGTCCTGTGGTTAGTCTTCCAGGATGTGCCTGAAGCTGAGACTAAAGTCCCCCCTCTCTGTGTCATGGGCGGGTGCAACAAAAAGCTGTAACCTTCCTGAAAATAAGCAGCCTGGCACCTTGACCTGGAACTCTTCAGCCTTTGGAATGGAGAGAAATTAACCTCTCAGTCTCAGCACCTGGCAGCTGAGCTGGGGAAGACCCTGACGAAGGCCGGAAGGCAGAGAGACCAAGTCTGTGGTGCTGAGCCTCACAGGTGTGAGGTTCCATTTCATCTGCCCAAATCCTCAGTCTTGCTTATGATCGCTACAACTGAAGAGTGCATATGTATTTATTTGAGATTTATAAATGATAATTTCAATATCCAGGTGGCTGTAGGATTTCTACTATTTTGTCTATCTATCTACATGTTCCGTCTTTCCTTTTTGGATGGTTTCTGTCTGACATACCTTGTATTTAGTGCACACAAACACTTTAAGACGTAGGAGGAAGTCTTCCTCTAGCTGTGAGTCACATTCACCCTTCTGGCCACCAGGAGGCGCTAGAGCTCCATCATTGCCGACGGTTCCACTGCGGCAAAAACATGATTCAAAGGTGAATTTTCTTCCTCATTTTAACTAAACCCGTGGACAAGCTTCTGCAGCACACCTACACCAGCACCCTGGGAGCCCACCAAGCTACCCTTCTTCCCTTATGCTTAGAGCTGGTTTAAACCAGAAACAAAGTCAGAGCCATAGAAAATATCATTCAAGATTACGTAAAGCTATATTCAGACACAAAAATGGAATTTGGTGTGAGAAGAACCACACGTAAAAAAATATCAAATGTCATTCTTCAGGCAAAAGAATCTGGATGCAGGTGTGGGATGCGGGAGGGATAAACAGCAATGGCGGGGATGGTGAGAGTGACTGTGTGGGCGAATGAATGTTCACATCAGCAACAATGTTTTGGGTTAAGAATATGGAGAGAAAGCTGGGGAAAGTCTTAGCTGATTAAATGCTTTCTGTGTAAACATGAGGGTCTGAGTTCTGTTTAAAACGCTGAGTGTTGGCCTGGGTCTGGGGAAAGAGCCTCCCTCGGGTAAGAGCACTCTGGGCTTAGCCAGGACTGAGAATAGAGCCTGTTCCACTAGTCATCCTAGAACCTCTGAGACGTTCGTCCAGGCCGTGGGCACAGCAGGCTTGATCTCTCTCTCTCTCTCTCTCTCTCTCTCTCTCTCTCTCTCTCT
>NW_021604602.1:5969991-5997698 GCF_004785775.1 Grammomys surdaster | reverse complement strand
CCCTCCCTCCCTCCCTCCCTCCCTCTCTTTCTCTCTCTCTCTCTCTCGTGTGTGTGTGATTGTTCTAGATTGAGCTATAGTCTCGAGGAAGACCCAAAGGATTTCTCTTCATTGTAAATGATGTGTATCTGTGTCTATGCAAGTGAAGGCAGTGCCCACGGAGGCCAGAAGAGGGCGTTGGATCCTCTGGAGTTGGACTTACAGGCAGTTGTGAGCTGCTTGGCATGGGTATTCAGAACTAAACTCAGGTCCTACAGAAGAATAACAAACTCTTTTAGCTACCAAACCCTCTTTCTAGCCTCTGAATATTTACAGAATCTTAGGAGAATAGTTTCAGATGAAAGGAATTCCAGAGTGTCCGGTGCCCACGGTGGTAGCCTCCAGAAAGGCTGTTGATGCAAATTTACCATACGTGTAAGCAGAAAGATAAACACAACCTATCACCAAGAGGAACATTAACTCATTGGAACCAACCCAGAACTGACTAGAAGCTAGGCAGGAGCCTGTAGCCATCTTTAGAGCTGTGTTAGATATGTTCAGAGGGTCAGGGAGAAATACAGACGTTTGAAGTGATGTCCTACATGTGCTGATAACATGATACGGCGTGAGATGAAGCCACATTGAATGGACATTAGCAGAAGTTTAGATAGAAAAATCATATTACAAAAAAAATCAGGGACAATGAACAAAACAGAGGACCGTGACCTGACAAGGAGGTGCTGTGACCAGACAGGAAGTGCTGGGAATCTGTCTCTGTCCCTGTACAGCGACTGCATGGGCAGAATCTGTTGGGTGTTCCTGTTTTGGTGCCCTGGAGTCAGGTTGAAGCCTTGTAGCTTCCAGAGAGAAGCCTAGATGGCAAAGGGAAATCTCAGTTTTATTCAGTTGCAGTTCTCAGAGCCGTATGCAGCGCCTCAGGTTCTCCTATTGGCAGGCTGCTGTTCCCAAATGTCGGGAGTAGCTCGAACGTTGTGAAGAACACCGAATATCATAGCTTGCAGTAGTGAGAGGGTGGACCTAAAACACCTTCCCTCCAAATATCAAGAGATATGCTCTGAATCACAGTGCTGCTCCGGATTTCAAGGATGGTAAGAGGTGGCGGCCACTCATCTGCCCATGCCTGCCTTGAGGAAATCTCTTCGCCTCCACTGAGGTGACTGAGTCAGACAGTCAAGATTAAGGGATTCAAAAGTGACAGCGTGGGTAGAGAAAGGGATAAAGAGGGTCCAGCAGAGTGGGAGGCCCAGCCCAGAAAGACCCAAGGAGATTCTGGGTTTATGCCCCAGGCTGATCTTTGACACTGGAACAAAACAAAATAAACATCAAAAACAAAGCAAAAAACAATGGCAACAATACAGTCCACTGTGCTGGAGAAGAGGACACTTTGACTTCTTGAACTACCACAGTATTAGGCTCAAATAAGTATGAAAATATGGCTCTTTTCAGAGATGCTCTGGATCAGTAGGTGCTCTCTGGAAAGGATCTGGTGGCAGACCAACTTCATAAGGACTTTAAAACAGCTCAAAGTACTCTCGGGCTACTAAAGGGAGATGTGGAAAAGTCAAGGGAAGGGTGAGTGAACAAAATTGTAAAGAATAAAATAAGAACTAAAAAAGAAACTAAATGGAAATTTTTGACCTGAAAAACTTAATCTTTAAATAAAAATTCATAATCTACAAAGTGTAATTTTATGATATTTATAACGGACAGAGATGATATGGAAGTATAAAGGAACAGAGGTTTGGGGGCTGGGGAGATGACTCAGCGGCTAAGAGCAATTGTTGCTCTTGCAGAGGACTGAGCACCCAAATGGCTAACAGCCATCCATAACTCCTGTGTGTGTGTGTGTGTGTGTTTCTCCCTCTTCTGGCCCCTGAAGACAGTGCAATCAGGTGGTGCACATACATACATTAACACAGATAAAATACACACATTTGGGCAGGGTGTTGAAATAGGGTTTCTTCATGTAGCCTTGACTATCCTGGAACTCACTCTGTAGACCAGGCTGGCCTTGAACTTAAAGAGATCATCTTGCCTCTGCCTCCTAAGTGCTGGGATTAAAGGGTGTGACACTATTGCTCTGCCAAAATATATAAATCTTAGCAATAGGATTGGAGGTTTTGTAAGTTCTTAAAGTTAACCTGGAATAAATTCAAGTCAGATGATGTAACTTTCGGGTGTTAATCATAGTCCCCGTGGTAACCACTAAGAAGCCAGCCAAGGAGTACACACAAAATGAAATGAGAGTTTAAATGTTTCATTATGAACGGTAGAACACAACAGGAGTCAGTGGTACAGTAAGGGACAGAGAAGCGGCAAGGCACACACAGAAAAAGAATAGCAAAGCAACAGAAGGAAAGCTCTCTTCCCTCCCTGGTTACTTTAAATATAAATGATCTAAACTCCCCAGTGAAAAGACAGAGATTGGACTTAATAAGGAAAACCCTAAACTAAACAATCATGATTCACATGGAATCCAAAGATGATAGTTCTTTTCTTTGAGCATTTGAAAGCCGTGTGACTTCCTTGTAGCCCCCTCCTGCAGCCCCTCCTGCGAGCCCCTCCGAATCATTGCTCAGAGCTTCCAGATCTCTTCTTTGCCCTTAGTTTTCTAAAATTTGACGGTGATGTGTCTTGGTGTTAATTTCTTCACGTTGCTTGTTTTTTGGAGTTTGCTCAGCTTCTTGACTTTGTAGACTTAACATTTTGCCAAACTTGAGAAAACATGTCTCATTTCTTCAAACACCTTTTTTTCAGCACCACTTGTCCCCTGTTTTTTTGTTTTTTTTTTCTGGAACTTTGAAGACCTGAACCTTAGGTCTTCTGGTATCATCTAACAATGAGCTCCCACTATTCCATCAGCCGTCTTCTGTTTCCATCTCTTCAGATTCATTGGCTCCCATCTCTTCTAACCAAGTTTGCTGACTCTAGCTTTGTCTCGTCATTCAGTGGTCAACCCCGTTTTCAGTGAGTTTTAAAATTTTGGCTATCACTCCCGTTAGCCCCAGTCCTCCCATTTGTTTCTTTTTATGTTCTTAATAAAGATTTCTCTGTGTTTTCATTGATTTCAGACGTGTCTGTAACTGTTCTCTGGGTGGAATTGCTTCAAATCCTTTTTATAGAATTCCGACATGTGAGGCATTTCAGCGTTAGCCTTTTTATTTCAATACCCAAGATGTAAAATCCTCAATGAAATACGTGCAAACTGAATTAAATGACACATCAAACATATGATAATGCTATACCCAAATGGTGTTTGCTTCTTATAGTCAAGGCTGCTTTCATGTATGCAAAATAATAAGTGTGAAGCAATTGTTAATTGAATACAAGATTAAAATGACATGAATTATCACAGTACCTAAAGAAAAAAGTATTCGGAAAAGTTTAATATCTTTCCGTGACCAAAAAAAAAAAAATGTTTTGTTGGCACAAAAGCTACAGCTCTGACATCAAAGGGGGTAAGAGGAAATTTGTTCTGGAGCTGAATATGAGTGTTCATGGCTTGTGTGGTGGTTTTAATGAGGATGACTTCATAGGCTCATACATTTGAATGCCGGTCCTCAGTTGGTGGAACTGTTTGGGAAGGATTAGGAGGCGTGGCCTTGTTGGAGGATGTGAATCCTGTGCTTGGAAGTTTCAAAAGTGCATCCCATTCCAAGGTAGCTCTTTCTGCTTCCACCTTTTGTATCAAGATGCAGGTCTTCAGCTGCTGCTCCAGTGTATGCCTGCCTTCCTTTATGCTTCTTGCTGTGACGATCAAGGACTCTAACCCTCTGGAACTATGAATCTACCAATTAAATGCCTTCTTTTTTAAAGTGGCCTTGGGCATGGTGTCTCTTTGCAATAGAGAAAAGTAAGTGAGAAATTAGGAACATAGATTTTGTTGACCCCAAATTCCATGTTCCAATGTGGTTAACAGTTTGATGAAGGTTTTATAGGAACAGAAGAAAGAAAGTCATAGACCAAGATGCTTTTTAAATGAGTTGATGGAAACATTAAGTAGGCGTGTTATGGTGTTTTCTTTAGGCTTCAGATGCTATCTGATAGCATGCTCAGTCTTTTGGTTAGCACAAATTAGAATTTGTTTAGTTGATGAATTCCAGAGGTGATTTCTTAGTCACAGAATGTTAAGTCAGACACAGATCTCCTCAAGAATGTCTAGTAAGGGGGCTAAAGATAGCCCAGGGTAAATCGTAATTGAGTTCTAGACCTGCAACATTCCAACCCCTTCACAGTCATTGATGTCCTAATCAGCTAGTCAGTGTTGTAGAAGTTCAGTTGAAGGTGTAGTTTCTCTTCTCCTCTTTCCTTCTCTTCCTCCTCCTACTCCTTTTCCTTTCTTTTCCCTTTTTATTTTTCTTTTGAGACAAGGTTTTCTCACTGTAGTCCTGGCTGACCTGGAACACACTGTGTAGGTGAGATTGGACTTGAACTCAGCTGCCTCTCCTTGCTGAGTGCTGGGCTTAGGGAGTGTGTCACCATGCAGGACTCTGAAGGTATAATCTCTCTCTGGGAACTTTTCTTCATACTTTCTGTTATGTGATGATAGATCATTTTCTAAGAGCCCAGGACTAATAGATAATCAGTACATTTGGGTCCCACTGGGGTATGGCACAAAACAAGGTTATTATTACTGTCTCATCCATTTTCATATCACTGGAAGTCCTAGCAAGAGCAACCGGACAGGAAGAAGAAGAGCGCTCCACATCTAAAAAGAAGAATGAAAATGGCCCGTTCGCTGATGATCTAACCCGAGTATAGCCACAAGGCTGCCAAAAAACCCTGTTAGACCTCATACATGAACTCAATAAAATCACAGGATGCAAAGTCAGATGGGACAACCATAATGTCCCTTTCTGCCGATGACAACCACTCAAATAGAAATCAATAAGGCAGATGACATTAACAATGACATCAAAACGACGGAATACTCAGGGAAGCAAAAGATCTTCCCTTCATTGTTAAACACCAACAGGAGAGAACAGAGGAGGAAGGTAGCCCATGTTCACAGACTTGAAGAATCAATATTAGCAAGAGCTAGAGGAAGTCCAAATGTGACTGGCAGGTTCTATGAAATCCATACCAAAATAGAAAATTTCTTACAGGAATAGAGAAAAAATATCAACGTTGTATGGAACTACCAGAGATCACAAGTACCCCCCCCCCCAAAAAAAAAACTCTCTGGGAAAGAAAAAACATGTTGGGTGCTCACAGTTCTTTTTTTTTTTTTGTTTTTGTTTTTTTGTTTTTTCAAGACAGGGTTTCTCTATGTAGCCCTGGCTGTCCTGGAACTCACTCTGTAGACCAGGCTGGCCTCAAACTCAGAAATCCGCCTGCCTCTGCCTCCCAAGTGCTGGGATTAAAGGTGTGCGCCACCATCGCCCCACAGTTCTTGATTTAAAATTATTTTCCAGATTAAAAGTAATGAGACCAAGGCCGGAGTGAGTAGGGTGAACGAAGCGAGCGGGGTGGAGTGAAAGGGAGAAAAGAAGGAGGAAAAACAGTAATGAGGCCAGTATGGGTGTGGGATATGTGGTGGATTTAGTTTAACGCTTGTATTATGTTAATTGGATTCCCAAAATTGCACAAGAATCCTAATGCAAGATGCTGAGGGTCCCTGCCCCCAGTTGGTTTTGATTGGTAAATAAAGTTGCGAACAGCCAATGGCTGGACAGGGAGACAGAGGCAGGACCTTAGGATTGGCCGCAAGAGAGTGGAAAGAGGAAGGTTTTAGATTCGCAGTGCTGGGAAAGGAATAGGGACCAGGCCCTAGAGCTGCAGAAGAAAGAACATAGTAATCAAGTAAGGACCGGAGAAGAGCAGTCCTAGGGGGCTCCCTAACTGAGTCTAGGGCAACAAGGATGGAATATAGATTTTTAAGTAATAATTCAGGAATATCAGAAGGAAGGATGTGTTAGCCACGTGGAGGTTTGGAAGTGCCCAGCCACTGAGCTGACTGAAGCATATTAAATATAAGGTTGCATGTATGTCTTTCATTTGAGAACTCAGAATGTTGGGGCGGGTAGCGAGGAATCCACGTGCACTGCCACTGCCCGGAAGAGTAAAAGTAGCATTTAATTGCCTACAGAAACAGGTACTGATGTCCCGTTGACAGCTGAGCAACCACGGTAGTTAATTCTCGGTAGTTTAAGCAGTTATGAGGTAGATATGCGGAATAACGGGGATGGGGCAGGAGAATTGGGGCATGGTTAGCCGAAGTCAAGTGTGCGTGAGGAAACTTACAACGCAAGTTGCGTTTTGCAACGCAAGTGAAGGGTAATGGAGAAAATAGATCACATATATGAACCAACAGGGGAGGGACCAGAACCCTGAAAGTGAAAGGCTTAAGCGGACACGAGGGTGGGTGCAGGACAGGAAGTGGGTTAACCATAGCTAAGAATGCATGAGGAAGTTGTACGAACCTCCCTAGTTTGTAAGCTAATGAGAGCATCTTTGAACAGGAGTTTCAACAGTAGTTCCCTGCATGGGTGAACAGTGCTGTTCCCAGAAGACATAGTTATTAAATGAAGGTCTCAGTGCCAAGCTCAAAATATCTCCTTATAAGTTCATCAGAGCGGCCCCAGAGGTCCCCAAGATAATACAAGTGTCGCCATTGTTCTTGGCTGCCCACAGTAACTAGATGACAAGACCCTCTTGCGAAAGACATCAATACTTCAGATGCAGGACAGAGAAATCTGTCTTAACTGACTAGGAAACTCTTTCTGCTGCTGGCTGGTTTTCATACTGCCGGAGGTGCTATGGAGACTGCTGAGGGAGAAAAAACATACATGGTCTCACCTAGTGCCACACCCTGCATGCTACCATACCAACCAGCCAACCAGCCAGCGAAGATGAACCATGGTGGCAAGACTGCGTCCGGGGACAACTGCTGCCTTCTTCATGCCTGGTCAGAACTGCAAGCATGGTCAGAACTCATGGCTAGGTTTGGGCAGGAAGACCAGGGGTTCAAGGCCCGTCTAAGCTACATGAGATCCTGTGTCAAAACAAACCAAACTTCCGTCCGGTGCTGCCTTGCTCCGTCCCGAGGTCTTGATAGACTATGGGATTTTTTTTCTTTTCATTTCTTTCCAAGTATTTTACAGTTCCTCTTATGACTATCAACAGACTTTTAAATAAAAAAAAAATCAATTTTCTTCCTACCCCTGCAAAAATAATACATTGAAAATGTCCTAGGGTTAATTATTTTTTTAAATGTAGTTACATTATCAAACTGTCTTTTTATGTTTCTATTCAATTGTAAGGGTTCTCTGGAAATCTTGCTGATTTCATCAAAAATTGATTTTTTTAAAAAAAATTTTATTTTTTCGAGGCAGCATTTCTCTGTGTAGCCCTGGCTGTCCTGGAACTGACTCTGAAGACCAGGCTGGCTTCAAACTCAGAGATCTGTCTGCCTCTACCTCCGGAGTGCTGGGATTAAAGGCGTGCGCCACCACTTCTTGGCTTGCTTTTCTTTTATTTTATTAATATGCATCATGTTAACAGGGTTCAAGAACTGTAAACATGCCACTGTCTCATCTCTCTCCTCTTTATTGTGGCGGAATCAGGGCAATGAAAAATATTCAAGTGTGTGCCACTCAGGAGGCAGAGGCAGGCAGATCCCTGAGTTCGAGGCCAGCCTGGTCTACAGAGTCAGTTCCAGGACAGCCAGGGCTACAGAGAGAGACCTTGTCTTGAAATACCCCTTGCCATCAGAAAATTCAAGGGTTCGGCCTTCATGATTATTTTAGTTGTTTTCTGTTTTATTTGTTATTTTGAGCTCTTTCTATTTTCCTTCTTTGTGTGTGTGTGTGTGTGTGTGTGTGTAATTGGACTGTTTAAGCTTATCTTTGCTGGGGTCAGTTTTAGTAACTTGTTCTTTCCCAAGAAACAGACTATTTCTTGTCTTTTCTTTTTTTTTCCAGCCCTACTTTCTTTTTATTTGGATATCCTTTTTTCCAAAACGCCTCCAGTACTCTTTGCACAGCGCCTAAATGAAGCATCCAATAACGGGTAAGTGTTAGGCTAGGGAATTTTATAATTTTTTTTATTGGATATTTTCTTTATTTACATTTCAAATGTTATCCCCTTTCCAGGTCCCCACCCCAACCCCGAAACCCTGTATTCCATCTCCCCTCCCCCTGCTTCTATGACGGTGTTCCCCCACCCACCCATGCACCCACCTACCCACGCCCACCTCCCCGCCCCAAACAGACTATTTCATCTCTATTTCAACACTCGTTTGTAGAAAGTTGTGTGGCTCCTAGGATTCTGGAAACGTCTTCCAACATACCTCCTCCTAGACTGTGCATGTGCCCCACACCCTCTTGCTCTAACCGAGGGCTTCCCTTACTCTCCTCCGAGTGTTGGACTCTCGTGGCATTATTCAGCTCTGTAGATTTTCAGTTTTCCACCTGGTAATTTTTTTTTTTCTGAGTTGAGGTGTGACAGCTTAAATACAAAACACCCCTCCTCCAGGAACACATGTCGAATGCCTGGCCCTGGGCTGGTGGTTCTGGGAACTTTAGATTGGGCCTGGCTGCTGGGAGTAAGTCAGTGAAGACATGTGAGGCCTGGCCCAGCTGCCATCTCCTGCTCCCACCTCCGGCAGGCTCACCGGCCATGATGCTCGGCTGACATCAGGACCCCTGGGATGGGGTCAGAGTGTGTCTTCCTCCTTTAGGGTGTCCTGTGGGTGTTTTGCCACGGTGACAAGCAAGTGACTAATACAAGACGCAGTTCACATGACATACAATTAACCTTTTCACAGCGAAAAGGCAGTGGTATTTAGTGCATTCACAATGTTGTGAAATCATCATTCTCTTTAGCTTAAAATTTTTTGCCACTCCATAAAAATATCTCGTACGCATTAAAAAAAATATTTCTCATCCCTCATTACCCCACCCTCAGGATCTGCCGAGCTGTTTTCTGCCTCTCAGGGTTCTGTTCTGTATAAGCGTGGAGAAGACGCCTGGACTCTGTGACCTTTTGTCTGTGCTTATTTTCCACTGAGAAAATGGTCTGCGGGACACCCAACTGTAGCATGCTGTCATTACCTTGCTCTTCCTTCTGCTGAGCCGTGCTCCACCGTGTGGATAACCTAGCCTCTGTTGATGGACAGCAGATGGCTTCTGCGTCTGGCCGTTGGGAGTCATTTATGAGACCCTTTTGGGTGATAATGCATTCACTTCTCTTGTGTAGCTAGCTGGGTGTGGAACAGCTGAGATTATGCCGTTCACTACGCTTACTTAACCTTTGAGAAACTGCCCGCCTGTCATTATAAAACAATGACTGCATTGTTTAATATTTGTATTCTTTGTTAATTTCTGCTTAACTATCTAATAGTTCCTTATTGTGGCTTTCTCTTTGTGTTTGCTTAGATTCCCGTTTATCTAGGTTTTGGTTGCGGTGTTGAGGCTTGAACCCAGGGAGGTGCTGTGTAACTGAGCCACATCCCCACAGCTATCTTTTTTTTTCCTTTTTGAGTTGTGATGTGTCTTTTAAAAAAAGATTTATGTATTTTTCTTTTGTGTATCAGTGTCTTGTCTGCCTGTATGTCAGTGTGCCATGTGCTTGCAGTACCTCCAGGGGCCAGAAGAGGGTAAACACATGGTACAGGAATACAGGATTGTGGGAGCCTCCATGTGGGTGCTGGGAATAGAACCGGGGTCCTCTGGAAGAGCAGCCAGTGCTCTTAATTGCTGAGCCATCTATCTGGTCTGTAACGCTTGCTCTTTCTTGCCAACTTTATTGTTATAAGAAACGGATGGGGGTCAGCAGAGCCCATGTCTGTGTGTGTGTGATGGTGTTTCCTAGGACAAACGGATCTTAAGGGCCCTGACACAATCAATGAAGTAGTAATGTGGTGGCCATATTGGGAAATGGCGGAGAATCGGTGCTGGGCCTGATACAGGAAGAGCATCCTGGTGGTGTGCCTCGGGCTGGTGTTCGACCTGGAGTCTACCTGCCTCCAGCCTTTTCCTTGTGACTCACCCCTGCCTCAAGCCTTTTCATTGCGACTCACCACCATGGTGTTCTTGCCCCTTGCATGGGGCCAAGTGACCAGGGACTGGACGGTAAGACACCAGGAGCAAGATACATTGTTTTTGTCCTTGAGTTGTGTCTGCCAGGGATTTGGTGACAGCGCTGTCAAGTTAACGAGCTTACCCTGTGTTCTCATTAATTTGTTGCCACTGCTACGAGTATTTGAGCACGATTAATTTCTCTGACAGCTAGCCATTCCTGTCCCAAAGATGCTTACACACAGTTATTATTTTTAAGAGGATTCTGCCATCTTATATTTCAATTTGTATTTTGCTTTCCCCTTGAGAGAATTTAAAACTCGGGACAGAGTAAATCTATCTCAATGAGCTTTTAATGCCATATTGGAATGCATTACAATCAATGAAAGGTTATTTCTATAATTTCTAGTGTTTTAGAAAGTCATCGGTGAGGGTTGCCACTCTGGTAGGGCATTTGCCTGGAGTATGCAAGGCCCTGGGGTCAGTCCTTGGCACTACGAACAATGAGTTATGACTTAAGGTGTGTTTCTTGTATGCTGGAGAGGAATGTACACTTTCTTATTATGACACTTTTTTTGGGGGGGGGGACTGGGGATTAAATTTAGAGCGTTTGATATGCCAAGCATGTACTCTGTGCTGAGCCACTTCCCCAGACATGATATAAAATTTCCTCCCAACTGTAAGATCTCCTTAATTGATCAGAACGTTCATCCTCTGGCCTACCTTTCTTGTTCACTTGACCGAGCACAGCGGGTAAATGCATTTTGGCGGGTGTTTGTGTCCCATAGCGGTCGCTTCATGAGATATTTCCTGAGTTGGCGTTCAGGCCTGTTAAATCTCCATTGACCTAATAATATCCCACCTTTCCCACTCTGGATGCTTTTGGCCCAAGTTCCCCCTTGTCTGATAGTGGAATCAAATCCATTTGCCTGCCTTTTCTGTCCTTCTAAATGGTGCTGCTTAGAGGGGTGGCTTGCTCTCTGAGCCAATTTGCAGATCTTTCCCTTCCAACTTGTGCGTTAAGCCTATTCACAAGTGTTGCTCTGGCTGAGCGCTCGCTCCTCCCCGCTAGGCTGTTACACAGACCGCTCACTGGACTTACATACCGCAGGGTGATTTTTTTTTTTCTGTCTCTTTCTCCATCTGCTCTGTCTTCTTTCTTTTTAAAAAGCTTTCTTTATATCTGTTTTGTCACTTAAAACAAACAAACGAACCCAGCTTCCCTGCGATATATCTCTGACCCTTGAATTTTAGACGACACAGTTCAGCGGTTTGTGATTGCTGCGTTATTGATTTTTAAAACCTGGTAAAACTTACGTGATATAAAAATTTATCATTTTAGCCCACTTTTCGAGTTCCATTCAGTGGCATGAGGGGCACTCACAAGACTGTGTAACCATCTGCTATTATCAAAATCTTTCGATACCAGAGACAAAAATTGTTCTTAGCACCCCTGTCCTGTCTCCCCATGGTAGCCTTCATTCTGCTCCCCAACTCTGTGAGGCTGCTAGCCCTGTCTTTCTCATGGAGGCAGATTCCTGTGGCCATTTGTCCTTCTGTATCTGCCTTATTTCTCCAAGCACCGTGTTTTCGAGACCCACCCGTACCAACGGCATGTTTTCGTTTTTTCCATTCCATTTGCAATTTCACAAAGTTTGTGTCTTCATCTAACGCCTAATTAGCTCTGGTAACACAGAACTAGCATTTGCACAGGTGAGGGATGCTCAGATATGGGCAATCTGAGATGGCGCTAACCGATGATGCTTGGTTAGTCAAATTTAAGTGGCATTCTTTGTCTCCCACCTGTTATTTACGTGACAATCAGTGGCTTCATTGTTTCCAGTCTCTTTCTCATGGTTCCTCCTACTTTGAGGTGCATTTATTCTCGTACCGTGTGAGCACTTAGCGTCCCTCCTTCTTCCATCCCGTTAGTCATGGATCTGTAATTAAGCATATTCAATGCTCGCCACCAGCCTTCCTTTAGTACATTCCTGGGGAAGGGCTTGTGAATATATTTCCTGGGTTCCTGCACATTTGAAAGTGCTTTTCACAGCCTATGTCGTTGAAGGACAGCCTAGCCTGACGGTCCTTGGAATGTCCAATTAAGTTCATTCAGGTGTCAAAGGTGTCAAGCTAAGTACACGGTTTTTTGAAGCTGACTGCAACGCACTAACTGAGGATCATTTTCACATTTCCGCCCCCATTTCATCGCTTGGCTCTTGAACTCAACAAATATCCTTTGGATGACCACTTTGGGAGGGTGCCTCGGGCACGCGGGGTGTCATTTTTCCCACATCACGTTGAAGCAGACTGTGCTGTCACAGTGTGGGTTTTATGAGATGCATCCATGCGATCCTGTTATTTGACGGGGCTGTCAGGTTGGCATGCATGGATTCCACACCAGCAGCTGTGAATAATAACGCATATTTCATGCATCTCAGGGTTTTCTAGAATGCTCTTAATGGAAGAGAGCTGTTATATCTTCCGTTATTAAGTCACCTCTGCACAGGACACCATGGGGCCTCTGTCATCAGTTTATGCATCACCAAGTATTAAGTTACCAGCCTGATTGCTTCATTCCTGTGATTTGTTTTAGAATTGCCTTAAAGGGCAAGAAGGGTGCTTCTTGCCCTTTCTTTTAGAGGTTCTGATCTTGGCTATTAATGGAACCCAATTAGAAATGTATTAATGGACAGATGTATCGATCTACAAATGAAAACTTCTGGTGGGGGGGCATTTATAAACCCTCGGAGCGGCATCTTCTTTGTCATCTGACGTGTCGTCAATTCGTTTACTAATAATATTATCGGAAAATGTCACCTTTTCCATTTCCCTTGCTTCGTTACTCTTAGACACGCAGCGTTGACAGTTTCCAATCAGGCTGTTAAAATGAGCGATTCTGCAATTACGCGAGTCATTTCTGCTTTAGCTCGTAATTGCTGGACCTTGTAAGCAGCTCCTGGGCTCCATCGGGTACCGGGCCGATCGATCTCAGCAAAGAACTTTGCCTCTTAATTCGTGCTTCAGGGTGCTTAGAAAAGGTCACAGAGCACACGTGGCTTGGCTCTGTGCTGGCACCGGGTGGCTGGCACCCTTGTTTGCTTGGATGACTCTGAATAAGGCTTGCAGGCTGTCTCGGGGATGATTGTCGGGCCACACGAATCCCAATGTTCGACAATTCTCATTATGTTGCCTAATTAAGGATTTAGATTTTTGGGGGGAATTACTGCTTGTCTTGCGACTCTGATAACTTTCCAGCTTTAATTAAAATGTTGTCAATTATGGAGGGAATAAAAAATATCTGTAAAATTACATCCATTTAGACAAGAAATACTTAAGGAGACCCGAGGCTTTCGTAGCCTCTGAAAAATAACAATTTTTAAGAGTTTAGAAAAGTCTGGATTATCAAATGGATGAAAGTGTAAATAATTTTAGAAATCTCAAGCAAGATAGGATGTGTGAAGCTGTTGATTAGCATTTTATTCAGAAATTAAACATTTGAAAATTTCCCAAGATGTGACCATTGCTTAGAGAATATGCAATATATTCTGAGGGGGAAAATAAAAGGCTTCTTGAGGTTGTCATTTCCCAAAATACCTTTAACAGGTTGATTTGTTTGAAGTATATTAGATTTTTTTTTGTAGTAAAGTAAGTTTTCTTCTTTTTAGTTAATAAAACAAGTTATTTTTAATTTCTAAGATTCATTATAAAATTTTGTAAAGAATCAGACTTTGACTAATTTTAATATAAATATAAAAATCTATATAAAGCTTGGAGTATTGTTCAGTTGGCAGAGGGCTTCGCCAGCATGCATGACGCCCTGGGCTCCATCCCTAGTGCCGCTTGGAGGCCTGATGTGGTGTATACTAGGGAGTTGGAGGCAGGAGAATCAAGAGTTTAGAGTCTTTTTTGGCTATATAGTGAGTTCAGAGCCAGCCTGGGCTATACAGGGCCAGTCCCCCACCCCAACACCACACACACACACACACACACACACACACACACACACACACACACACTGACACTAGTCAAACAGTGACAGTTAGGAAAACTAACAAAACCAATTATTCTTTACTTGGGAGTCAATCCAGAGTTGCTCTCTGAAGACAGAATGGAAAGTTATGGAAGCCATAACCTGACCAGAAAGTGAAGGAAGAACTAAGCTGGGCCCAGACCTCGTCTGACTGAGCAGTAGGAAGCACCAGCCACTGCCTACAACTGTCAGAGGTGCCCAGTGGACAAGCTCCCCCAACTGTCTCAGAGAACAGAATAATAATGACCCTACTGAGGACAGGTTCCTGCAAAAATGAGGGAGTCTTTGAGAGAGCGGCCCGGTCTGTAGCCTGGAGGCCGCCATCTTGGTTTCAGAACGTAGGCAGAACCAATGTCAGAGTAGAGAGGTGGGGACTGTTTCCAGTTCCGATGACAAATACCTGAGACTATGTTATAAAGGACAGAGCGTGATTCTGGAGGGTACAAGCCCAAGAGCATGGTGCCAGGATCTGGTGAGGATCACGGTTGAATCAAAACACAATGGAGGTCATTACACAGCAAACAGAGACAGTATGCTGGCCCAGTGGTCCTAGTTAGCCTGGGGCTTGCTATGTGAACTGGGCTGACCTCAGACTGAGAGATCTGAATTCTGTGATTATAGGTGTGTGCCACCATGCCTGGAGCCATCAATGGCATCTTGTAGGCTCTATGTAGGTGATGTCATCTAGCCCTAACCGCCTCCCAAAGGCTCCATGTTTGACATCATAAACGTATGACTCTTGGGGATGAAGTTTCCAACACTTGAGCTGTTAAAAATATTTATTTCATTGAGTTCTGTGTGTGTGTGTGTGTGTGTGTGTGTGTGTGTGTAGGAACTTATTCAAGTCAGGACTACTGGCATTTCTTCAACCTGTAATCCTTTTATGTAGTGGGAATCAGACGTCTTATTTTCTACTCTGTGGTTTTGGACTTTGTTTGTGCCCCAGGCCTCTCCCTTTCTCAGTCTTAGTCTTTGCTCGGTTCTTCTATACCACCAACAAATGATCTGGCTTATTCTGCTAAACACAGTGACCTCTATTCCTTTCCGTGTGGCCACAAAAGACAGGATTTCATCCTCTTCCCCTTAAAAATAAAAAGATTCGTTTATCTTATATGTATGTATACACTGTAGCTGTCTTCAGAAACACCAGAAGAGGGCATCCGATCCCATTACAGATGGTTGTGAGCCACCATGTGGTTGCTGGGAATTGAACTCAGGACCTCTGGAAGAGTAGACAGTGCTCTTAACTGCTGAGCCATCTCTCCAGCCCCGATTTCACTCCTTTTATGGCTGAGGAGTAGTCTCCTGTGTAGGTACACCATGTTTTCCTTGTCTGTGCACAGGTTACTTGGGGTGGGTACTTCTACCACACACATGGGAGTACAGTGTAGGTGTCTTATTTTTCTAATCCGTTATTTAATTCTTTTTAAAATTGAATATAATTACATTATTTCTAACCTTCCTCTTGCTCTTTCCAGTCCCTCCCATGTCTCCCTCCTTGCTCCTTCTCAAATTCATGGCCTCTTTTCCTTTGTCATTCCTTCCCCCCTTTAAACACACACACACACACACACACACACACACACACACACACACACAGTGTCTACCAGATCCATTTTGTACTGGTGTGTGTATGATTTCAGGGGTAACCACTTGGTATTGAATAACCAATTGGGCCTTATCCCTGGGGAAGACTAATTCTCCCTCTGTCAGAACCTTTAGTTCTGTAGCTCTTTGTGTGTGTGTGGCCCTGTGAGATTTCCCCCCTTCCATGCATGTTAGTGTGTCTATTGGTGTTGTACTTGTCCAGGGCAGCCATATTGTTGAGGTATCATGGGTAAACTTTCTTGTTATTTCTAGCAGACACAGTTTCACAGCTGACTTTCTGGTCTTCTGGAAAATTACAATCTTTCTGTTCTCTCTTTTGTAAAGTTTCCCGAGCCTTAGGTGAAGGAGCTGTATTGTTGATGTACCAACCGGGGCAGTACCCCGCTGGCTTGTTCTCTGCATTTTGAGCAGCTGTGGTTTTCCGTAATGGTCTCTGTTGCACAGAGGAGTGTAGGTGTCTTTTTGGTGTCGTGAATTCATTTCCTTTGGGTTGCTGGCTTATATGGCAGTTCTATGTATCATGCTTTGAATATCCATAATGGCTGCTGATTTATGCTTCTGCCGACAGACAGGGACATGCACTTTTGGGACCAAGCTGTGGTGGGGGACACATTGATACCGTTGCAGACAGGAGTAGGGGGCAAGAGGCCAACCTTTGGGGTTAACAATGAGCTGTTGCATCAACCTATACTGTTGCTGGGCTCCCTACTGTATGAAATAACACCCATTGGCACCTTGTGAGCTTGGATTAGTTTGGCTTCTGTTCTCTAGAGTGAGCCTCCCCGGGGGTGATCCTCCCTGATCAGCTACTGCAGAGATGGGTGGACAAAGAGTTAAGAAAGGATTGGAATCAGAGAGGTATGTGGAAAGAGGGCTGGGGGTGAAGGGACCTTGGGTTGGCATTCAACAGCAGGCAGGGCAGGAAGTACTGTTTTCCCAGCTAGAGCCAGAGGGAACCAGTCTTGCAAAGCTGTGTGGTGACTCAGAAGGGAGGACAGCGTCGTGTGGGGGCGGAGGCAGAGTGACTGATCACTTTCCCCGCAGACAGGCTTCATCCTCAGAACATTCGATCAGAGGTGAGTGATCGTGGGCGTTAAGTGCTCACCTTTAAAGGTCAACACGCCAGACAGCCGGCCTCGTGGTCCAGACGCGTGCCTTGGGTAACCGCAGTGGAATTCATTAACTTGTCACCACGGTCCTGGAGCTGTCAGATGGCCTTCCTTAGGAGGTGCTTTATCCCCAACCCCTCCCACGCTGGCCAGCCTGAAGCACCAAGTCACACGGCTCACGGAGCAGGCAGCTGAGGGAGGACATTGGGCCCCCACCTGATGCTGTCACCCCCAATCTGTGGCAAAAGAATGCAGACTACAGAAGTACTGAGCCCGTCTGTGTGCTACACCCTGCCTGGAAGTACTTAATGCTTAGTCCTAGTCAAAGGAAGGGAGTCTTGGAAAATTGGGGATCACCCCGATGCCAGGCTCTTAATAGTCCACTAAACAGTATTAACCCACCTGAGGACATCATGCTGGGTCCTGGGATGGTCTCTGACTCCCACGGAGATGGCAGGTCATCATGTGAAGTGTGGCCAACGCGAAGCAGGTTACGTCATAACACAGCGTCAGGACCTACGTCATAATAGCGTCAGGGGCTACGTCATAACACAGTGTTAGGGGCTCAGAAGAGCCGAGACCCACTCTCCTCGGTTCTCTCTTCTCGGCTCTATTTCCTGCACAATCTACTTCCCCAAATATTTATTGAGTGTCTACTAGGTCCAAGTACTGTTACCTCTCAGCTCAGGGCAATCTCTGCCTTCTAGGGTACATAGTCCGAAGAGAGACAGGTGGGATATCATACAGGGACACAGAGATGTCTGGATCAGGATCTGGTGGACATGAAGGGACAGTTAGGACGGGGCAGAGATCTGACTGTAGAAGCAAGAGAAGCATACTGCGGCTCTGTTGAGGCCTGTCAGAATTCCAGAGATGACCGAGGGCCTGGGTCTGGGTAGGACATGTAGGGGTGAGGGTGGTGTCTCTGCCTTCAGGGAACACATAGCCAGGCCACCTGAGAACCTCTGGTGTCCATCTGTCCATGGGATGTCTCTGGAGTGGTGGGCCTTCCAGAAGGCATAGCCTCTGGGACTTTCTAGGGTGTCCCCCATCCAGTCACTTCAGACTTAGCCCATCTATACTCCCCCCGGACCAATTTTTCTTCCCAAGCATGGGGACTCTACTTCCTGAAGGTCCTGGATTGCTGGGGTCTGAGCAGGGTGGAGGCGGGTGCTTTCCTAGGATGGCCAGTGTCTTCCACCTGGTTCTATACACTGTGGCTTTATGAGAAGATTCCAGCCCTTCTCAGCACACAGTGTAGACACAGAATTTCAACCCAGCAGCCTCTGATCACCGCCCCGCTTGAAGCCGTTCAGTGTCGTGCCTCCCAACGCTCTTAAGAAAATGATCAAAACCTTCAGCAAGGCTCTGCTTAGAGTCTTCACACAGCACCGTCCCAACTGTAATGAATTAATCACTGTTCCCAACCGCAGCGGATTAATCGGGTGTGAGTGTTGGCTTAATCTCCTCTCTATTGGAGTCTGGCTGGCACTGTGGTATCCCCCGAGCAGTGCAGTGACATGTTTATACGTAGAAAATTAAGCAAATAATAAAAACAGCTGGCGCTGGGGTGTTATTATCTTTTGAGTCCACAGGCTGAACGTTTTGCATCCATTAACTTCTTCAACCCTCAGACACCGAGGCAGCCGCTGCCGGTATTGTACAGGTGAGAAATCGGAAGCAGAGAGGTCTTGTCCCAAGACATTCAGAAAGGGATTGGATCCAAGAAGCCAGTCCCAGCAACATGTTCAGAAACAGAGATGCATTATTGATTCATTATTTGTGGCAAAAAAAAGAAAGAAAAATGCAGAGAGCTTTTTTAAAGGTGAGAGAAGTTACCCAGAAACGAACACCGTTAGCATTTTATGTGTTTTTTTTTCTCTGCTTGTCCCTCGGCATACATTAGGTACAGGCTTAGATGTCCCTGTGTTTCTGAAACCTGACGGTGTTCAGTACATAGTGCTTTGGTGTCTGCTTTTAAAAAAATTTTTAATTTAATGTATTCACCATTGCTGTCTTCAGACACACCAGAAGAGGGCGTCAGATTCCATCACAGATGGTTGTGAGCCACTATGTGGTTACTGGAAGTTGAACTCAGGACCTCTGGAAAAGCAGTCAGTGCTCTTAACCACTGAGCCATCTCTCCAGCCAGTGTCTGCTTTTTTTTTTTATTGACAGCTTTCTGAGACACTTTCTCACAGTTCCTGATAAATTCATCTGTATTTTATGTGCACGGGTGTTTGGCATTCATGCACGCACATGTTCACCGTGTGTAAGTTTGGAGGAGGTCAGAAGAAGACTGGATCCCTGGACCTGGAATTACACATGGTTATACACTGCCATGTGGGTGCTGGGAATTGAACCTGGGTCCTCTGGAAGAGCAGCCAGTGTGCTTAACCACAGAGCTATCCCTCCATAATTATTCATATTCTAGGGCATGGCTGAAGCAGAAATTGCTCAGTTTAACCCCCTTTGGTCCTGTGAGGCCCTTTCTGCCTTGTCCATGTACAGTATCAAGTTATCAGGCTAGGAACTGTGTTTATTACCAACATCGATTCCCAGAAGTAGTTCCTAGGTTAAAGGTTCATGCAGGGTTTTTAGGACAGCCGATGGGGGTAATGGCCTCCAGGAAGGGGAAAAGGAGATGTATTCTCAAGTGGTGGGATTCAACAAACCTACAACTGATACCCCCTATCTACCTAGGTGGGGTCCTTGGGAATCCTGTTATTTGGGGCATGAATTGAAAACTTAAAGAAATTTATCCTCATCCCTAGACCATAGGCTGGTGTGTTTCATATCCCCCAGGCCTGGGCTCTCTGAGGCTTATGCAGCTGAGAGAAGCAGAGGGCTGCCCAGGGGCCCTGTGGCTACGCAGGCTCTGCCTGATCTGCTCCAGGGTAGCATCTGCAAGGAGGATGTATGTTTTTCAAGCCAGACACTGGCCATTTTTTTCAGCCTGGAAAATTCTGCAGCCATGGATGGGATTCTTTTAATTAATTAACATCCTAAACGCTGCCCTTCCCAGCCACCTCCTCACAGAGTTCCTCCCCGTCTTCTCCCTGGGCATCCCCCGACCCTGACCTGACGCTTTAAGTTTCTGCAGGATTAGGTGCATCCTCCACTGATGGGATTCTTAAGAAAATCCCCAAATCCTCTTAAAATGATGAGAATGAAGTTTATAAGGTTCCAGTTACCGGGAACAACTGAACAGCACGTCACGGGCCCCAGCACGCCCCCTGCTGTGGACCGGACCAGCACGCCCTCTGCTGGCAGGGGTGGACCGGACCAGCACGCCCTCTGCTGGCAGGGATGGAATGGACAAGGCTCGGTGTGAGCCATGAGTCACAGGGCTAAATGAAGGAAGAAGAGAAGGTTTAAGCTTCTATCCTTCGGGGTATGCTCAGGTAAAGAGCTTGCCCAAGACCCTGGACCACAAAACTACAGGGTGGTGGTTCTGTCCTTTAAATCCTGTGTGCATTGTCCATCCCACCTCAGCCTCAGCCACGGCAACTACCCTCTTGCTCCTGTTATCAGCCCCTGGAGATCTGCAGAGGAACACAGGGGTTGCCTCGGGAGCTGGCTGGTGATATCTGTCAGGAAGAACAAAGCCTTGAGTGCCGGGGTGCAAAGCTTGCCTAGGTGGAAGGCTTACCTGGCCACACCTAATTCCCAGCTAATCCCAGCAGGAGGCTTGCCAAGTGAGCGTCAGCATCTCCATTGTGTCACAGAGGCAGAGGATGTCAGAGAGGTGAAGCGACATGCTCAGGATCATCGAAGTAGGACCGGGGCAGAAAGAAAACCTGCCTAAACCCATCTCCTCATCCATCACCACACCCTGAGATCAGACAAGCTGGGGAAGGCCAGCGGCTCTGCCTAGGTCGTGCGCTCTGTACTGAGGGGCTCCCTGGGGCCCAGGCTTTAAGGAGACTTCATCCTCTGCCAGGTACAGACCTGTGGGCCTCACCCTCTAATTACCTGGACTGGAGACTAGGACCATCTTCTGGGAGATGTTTTCTGGTGGGACTTAGCTGGGAGTGAACCCATGGGTGCAACTGCCATTTATTGACCACCTACTATGTGCCACGTATGTCTCAAACATAGCCTCTTCCAACATCCCAATATTTGGCAAGATGCTCTGCATCTTTGCCTTCTGGCTTTGAGTGTGGAGAACAGCGGCATAATATACCTGATGTATCAGCAGCAGGCGGGTCCTGTTAAAGCCAACCCACCCTGGGTTGTAACTGTCACTCAAGACCCTCAGTGCTTCTCAGTCTGGGGTTCCTATGACCAGCAACGGAGACGTATGTAGACATAGGAGGTAGTGGATAAAAATGGCCTGGCACATGGTTCCAGCTGTCCCCTGTCCTTCTACCCACCAGAAAGAGCACACAGAAGTGATAAGGTTGGCCTGCTCTGTCGCCTCCAGATCCTCACCTTGGGGGGTCGGGGGGGGGGGGAGAAGAAGGTGCTGCCTGTTGTGCTGTAGTTGCTCTGGAGGGACTGAAGGTGGCGCTCACGGTACTGCAGGCTCCGGGAGCCTGGCTGCCTCTGGCCTGGCAGCACTGGGAGAGAATTCAGTTTTGCAGCTGGACCTATGAATATGTGAACCTAGCCGAGCATCTCCAACACACTGGGGGGTGGGGGTGGGGGCTCTACACCCTCGCAGAGCTTCTTTCCAGCCACTGTCTGACCCCTGGACAGAGGGGTCAGAACTAGGGCACTTTTTAACCTGCTTGTTTCCTAATACAAAGTTACATTCAGTCTGAAGGCAGGGCGAGCCACCGCAAGGTGCCATGCCTCAGTAGCTATGGTTTAGACCAGGGCAACCACAGGACAGTTTTTCTGGTCTAGAAACGTAAACGGTGCAAGCGTGTGCAGTCTAAGGATGGCACACACCACTGTACAATGTCGTCTTTATAGATGTCCTGTTCTGCAGCGACCCACCATGCACACAGCAGCCTGCCCCCCCCCCCCAGCAGCACCTGGCTTTCAGCAACCTCTAACCCCTGCAGAGAAAACATCTCTCACCAATATGTGAGCATCCTGGTGGGGGAGCTGCTGATCTTTGCCAGAGCCTGAAGACTGGCAGGGGGCTTAAGTCCCTAATTCTCTCCCCACTCTCAGAATCTGGGATCTTGCTTTCATTGTTAAGCTAGAGGTTGAAACAGGTGCCCTAGCTTAACACACACACACACACACACACTCACATTTTTTTCTTTGAAAAGTAACAATTCATATCAATTGTTTTTAAAATGCAGCAAGAGGTAGCACATGACTCGAACCTCAAGATCCTGAAGGAGCTGGCCACCCCGTGGGTGCTCAAGCATTGCCTCCCTTCCCATGCTGGGGCTTGTTTCGCGTTCATTAAGCTTGCCTTGCAGACAGGCTTAAAAATCTTGTTTCCTTTCCCTATCGACATAAGTGTCTCTCTCATAAGTAACATTTTAAACATCTCTATAATATGCTCACAGGTGTGTGAACTGTAGTTTATTTGAATCTCCCGTTACTGTACTTTTAGTCTGTTTTCAATTTTTCTCCTAATAAATGACCCGGCTGATGTGTTTATGCAGGGAAGTGCTTCTACATCTCAGCTTATTTCCTAAGGAGAGACAAAGTAGTCAGGAGAAAGATTAACTTGGTCAAAGGTTTTAAAATCTGATTTCATATTTCTTAAGAGGAAGGCACCTTATGAAACAACTTTATAATCTGTTGAAAAACCTGGTTATGTTCTTTTTTAATATTGTTTTTCAAAATGACTCGTTCTGAGCAATATCCTGTGCCTTTCAGCAGACAGCCACGATATGAAAAGAGATTTGTTCCCTCGCGCTCTTAGGGGGCGATCTGGCTCAGGAAACAGACTCATCGGTCCCCAGGAGTATCTGATGGTTGCTATGGCGACAAGTCATTTAACGCAACACCCTACGAAAGCACTGATCAATAAGGGAGGGGGTGCGATTGAAACAAATTAGCTGGTGTCTGAGTGGCCCTGCGCGAGAACAGCAATAATAGCCCTGTCAGTCCCTCCTGGGGCAGGACCCAGACAGGAGGCAGACGCACAAGCCTCATTCTGGCGCCCGTTGCATGGCGACGCTGCTGACCCAATCAGACCTGGTGCTGGGTGCTGGGCACAGCCCCTCCCATCTTCTGCACATTCTTTCTGGGATACTTTGTAGCACCTCACTGCAAAGATGGGACATCCGGTTCCAGAGGAGAGCTGGAAAAAAATTCAGAGTTCAACCTCCAGTGGTTCTCAGCTTGGGCCAAAAGAAAGGCAGTAACTCCCTCACTTTTTCTTCACGGGACCATCTTCCCCCAGGGTGGGTGTCTGACGGGTAGGGGAGGCACCAGGTAAACAGACCATGGCGCAATCTGTCCTATGATCTAGGGTCCTTAAGCCGGGCTTGCTGGGTGCTTATTTGAGGGGGTAAGGTGATAATCTGAAGGAGAGTGGCTGCCTGGGTAGCAGGTACCCATTTAGACCGACCAAGGCAGGAAAGATATTGTGGGGAGCTAAGGGGACAGCCCGGGGCAGAGACCACACACAGATAAGGAGTAAAACAAAGGGGCCCGGGACACCCAGCTGTGCTTCTGCCCTCAGACCTTGTAGCAGCATAGCAGCACCAAGGCTTCCCTAGAAAGGGAGGAATGTCAGAAACCAGGGTTGTCTATGGGTTGGACTTCCCTGTCCCATCAGCCTGGGCTGATGGCAGAGTGCTAACCCCGCCGGCAGTTTGGGGTGGGCTGTGAGCCCCTTCCCAGAAGTATGTCTCCCAGTGAATGTCTGGTGTTTTTCCTAGAATCCTTACTGCCTGAGACTGGGGCTCCAGCGGCTCAATTCCTGAGACCTACTTTAAAGAATAAACTGAAGGGAGACCCCAGGGAGCAGCCATTACACGGTCTGTGACAGCGACCCATCCAGGTCCCCCCACTGCCCTGAAAACATCGACAAGGACTCATGATTTGAGCTTAGTGTTTCCCTAAGGCATGGGTACTGACCTGTGTGTGTGTGTGTGTGTGTGTTACAGGGGACTGGGCACACGGGGAGTCGGCAGGGGGGTTGTCCACAGCTTCCTGAGGAATGGGGTCTGGCTCTGGAGTGATCAGGAGCCAATCCTGGGTTGAAAGGTACTAGTTCTAATTTCTTGCCTGTCGCAGTCTTTTTCTGCCTCAGCTTGCACATCTTGGGAATGGGCGTGGGCGTGTGTCTACCTTATTGAAGAGCTATGTACACTAGGTAACTTGGTATTTGGTGTTTAGTTCTTTGGAAATGACTCCCTTGGCTCCTTACACAGGTGCCTCTTTATGGGTTCCGGAAGACCAGCCTGGGACCCCAACTCCTGAGAGGTCAACAAGCAACACAAGATAAACCCGGGCTTTGGGCTAGACATAGCTGGACAGCAATCCCCAGTCTGCTAGCTGCTGGCTGTGCAACCTCTGCTAGGCTCTGAGTATCTCTGTGCTTTTTTTCCCTACAAGTGGATGAATATTAGTGACGACAGTGCACCAGGAACTATGATTCAGGCTGCAGAGGACAGGGGAGACGGTTTTCTTCCAAGGGAGCACGCATTTCCAAGCCAGCTAGCCCTCCCCAACTAGGTCTACGCAGCAAAAATTCATGCGGGACAAGAGCGCAGGCGCCTGACAGCCAGTGGCGTAGCTGCTTCTCGAAGGATCCAGAGGAGTCCGGGCGCTGGGTGGATGGGGCGCTCGGGACTGCTGCGCTCCTGCTAATAACCAGCAGGGGGCAGGCTGAGCCCACGAGAAGCCTTGTCCTCGACTCACCCCGGTCCTGCGGCTGTGTCCCGGGCCCTGAAGCGTGCTTCTCTGCAGCCAGCGAGCTGCCCCCTCCCCGGGGAGCTGCTCCATCATCCACGGGCCTAATAATTTACATTTAATTTGTTAGCGGTTTAATGTTTAATTTAAAAAACTGAATGATTCATTGCCATATTAATAAATAATAACATTTATTATTCTTCTAATGAGTGTCCGAAATACAAAAGCAATTACACGTCTTATGTATTCTCTCATAAACGGAGACAGCAGAGCGTTCATTACAGAATTCTGTTGGGGTCTTGATCCTGTCTTCATGCCTGGCCTTGCCCTAGGCTCTCAGGGGAGTTGCCTGCCTTTGAAGCAGCTATTGGCGGCTTTTCAGGACCTGGGGGCCCCAGGAGAAGCCTCCAGAGGGCACCACTTCATACCGTACACCTTTTCTTTCTTCCACAGACTCTCACTGGTCCCAGGGGCGGGGGTGTGATTTTGCTTCCTTCCCAGGTAGGGAAACTGAGTCCGGAACGGCCAGCACCGAGAGACAGAGCCATGAGCCTGGCTATGCTCAGCTGGTTGACTCCGAGCATTTTTATTTTATTTTATTTTATTTTTTTAAGTCCCGGGCTCTGGAGCAGGCTGCTACAAGTCCTGAACAAGAGGGAAGTGGGGAGAGGGACTGGGGAGAGTGTGTGTATGTGTGGCGGAGGGGGTGGGGTTGTAGGGTCGGGACAAATCCCCAGCCAGCCAACGCCCTAGCTTGCTTCCTTTCTCTGCTCCCTTCAGATGATGTGGAAGGGTAAAAAGAAATGAGGTAGTCCGCAAAGCCAGTTCACCAGGAAGATTCCATCACCAGCTTCCCAGGGGCGGTAGGCGAGGCCAGGGATTTGGAGGGGCAGGGAGAGGTCCCGGCTCTGGTTTGAGGTACCAACTTTCAGGGAGGGGGCTGGTTGGGAAGCCCTAGGGCTTAGCAGGAGGGTCAGGATGCTTCCATCTGGGACATTTCCAAACAATGCCCAGACAGCTTCTTGTCCAGGACATCCATGCCCAATTGTTCCCACCCTGACCTTTTCACGGTTTTTACTGCCAACTCTATGCCATCAGCCATTCTAAAACCTTGGCTTCCTGCAGCAGCGCAGCACTCCACAGAGGAGGGCCCCAGGGTGGGGACACTGACTCCGGGCTATTGCCTGGCCAGCCTGGGCTAGACTCAGCAGGAATCCTTGATTCCAGCCTTAGGGTCAGTTCCTAGAAGTAAACAGCTGGGTCAGAGGGCAGGAGTGCCGGGGAGGCTCTGGCTCCCTGTTTCAGTCCTCCTGCCAGCCCGGGTATACCCACACACACTCTCAGGGAACGCATGGTGCGGCTGCCTCCTGCTGTGCCCTCAGCAGCCTCCCTAGGGCTGGCATGATCCTCTGATGTGCAGAACTCACCCTTATCCAGGGGCTGCTGGTCTCACCTGTGCCTGTGCTCACCCCAGGGTGCTGAAACACAGGCCTGTTTATATCCTTGGATGTTGGAAACTCATGGGGGTGGCACGCATTCAGCTTACATTGTAGAGCCTGCAGCCTGTCTCCTGCAGGCTGAGGGCAGCACTCCGGCCTGTGCACTCCATGCAAATGCTCTAGGCAGAGCTACTGTCAGCAGGGCCTTTGAAGTCTCCTCAAACTCAAGGATTGTGCTGGTTCTAAGGAAAAAATCTCCTCTGCAGTCTCATGTGTTTGAGCATTTGGTCCCCAGGTGGTGGCACTGTTAGAGAAGGTTATCTAACACTTAGAACAGGAGGCCTTCCTGGAGGAAGCATATCTGCATCAGGAGGCCTTCCTGGAGGAAGCACATCACGGCATCAGGAGGCCTTCCTGGAGGAACTACATCACTGCATCAGGAGGCCTTCTTGGAGGAAGTACATCATGGCATCAGGGGGCCTTCCTGGAGGAAGCATATCTGCTTCAGGAGGGCTTCCTGGCAGAAGCATATCTGCATCAGGAGGCCTTCGTGGAGGAAGCATATCTGCATCAGGAGGTCTTCCTGGCAGAAGCATATCTGCATCAGGAGGCCTTCCTGGAGGAAATACATCACCGCATCAGGAGGCCTTCCTGGAGGTAGTATATCTGCATCAGGAGGCCTTCCTGGAGGAAGCATATCTACATCAGGAGGCCTTCCTGGAGGAAGCATATCTGCATCAGGAGGCCTTCCTGGAGGAAGCATATCTGCATCAGGAGGCCTTCCTGGTGGAAGCATATCTGCATCAGGAGGCCTTCCTGGTGGAAGCATATCTGCATCAGGAGGACTTCCTGGAGGAAGCATATCTGCATCAGGAGGCCTTCCTGGAGGAAGCATATCTGCATCAGGGGGCCTTCCGGGAGGAAGCATATCTGCTTCAGGAGGGCTTCCTAGAGGAAGCATATCTGCTTCAGGAGGCCTTCCTGGAGGAAGCATATCTGCATCAGGAGGCCTTCCTGGAGGAAGCATATCTGCTTCAGGAGGGCTTTCTAGAGGAAGCATATCTGCTTCAGGAGGCCTTCCTGGAGGAAGTACATCACGGCATCAGGAGGCCTTCCTGGAGGAAGCATATCTGCATCAGGAGGCCTTCCTGGAGGAAGCATATCTGCTTCAGGAGGACTTCCTGGCAGAAGCATATCTGCATCAGGAGGCCTTCCTGGAGGAAGTTCATCACGGCATCAGGAGGCCTTCCTGGAGGAAGCATATCTGCATCAGGAGGCCTTCCTGGTGGAAGCATATCTGCATCAGGAGGCCTTCCTGGAGGAAGTACATCACTGCATCAGGGGCCTTCCTGGAGGAAGCATATCTGCTTCAGGAGGGCTTCCTGGAGGAAGCATATCTGCTTCAGGAGGGCTTCCTGGAGGAAGCATATCTGCATCAGGAGGCCTTCCTGGAGGAAGCATATCTGCATCAGGAGGACTTCCAGGCAGAAGCATATCTGCATCAGGAGGCCTTCCTGGAGGAAGCATATCTGCATCAGGAGGCCTTCCTGGAGGAAGCATATATCACTGTATCAGTAGGTCTTCCTGGAGGAAGCATGTCTGCATCAGGAGGCCTTCCTGGCAGAAACATATCTGTATCAGGAGGCCTTCCTGGAGCAAGCATATCTGCATCAGGAGGCCTTCCTGGAGGAAGCATATCTGCATCAGGAGGCCTTCCTGGAGGAAG
>NW_021604602.1:5933669-5969981 GCF_004785775.1 Grammomys surdaster | reverse complement strand
GGAGGTCTTTCTGGCAGAAGCATATCTGCATCAGGGGGCCTTCCTGGCAGAAGCATGTCTTTATCAGGAGGCCTTCCTGGAGGAAGTGTATCTGCATCAGGAGGCCTTCGTGGAGGAAGCATATCTGCATCAGGAGGCCTTCCTGGAGGAAGCATATCTGCATCAGGAGGCCTTCCTGGCAGAAGCATATCTGCATCAGGAGGTTTTCCTGGAGGAAAAATATCGGCAACAGGAAGTCTTCCTGGAGGAAGCATATCACTGCATTTAGGCTGGGGAGTCTCTAGCCTTGCCCTATGTTCAGCTCCCTCTATCAGCTTCCTGTCTCAGCTTCCCATGTGCTGTTGAGGTGTGACCTCTCGGCTTCTGCAGCTGTCCCCTGCTGCCATGCCTCTCCTGCCCTTATAAACCTTCCTTCTGGAACTATAAATGTAAATAAACTTTTCCTTTTTAGAGTTAACTTGGTCATGGCGATTTATCTCGGAGCAAAAAGTCAGTAATGCAAGGACCATGGATGTGTCCTGTGTTTCACATGGTAGGAAGGCCGAGTGACATGCCTCAAGCTGAGACAGGAAGCTAACACAGGAAGCTGAGAGAGGGAGCTGAACAGAGGGCAAGGCTAGAAACTCCCCAGGCCCGAATGCAATGATGTACTTCCTCCAGGAAGGCCTCTTGATGGCTCAGAGTGAGCTCTGTCTTGTGAGCTCAGCTACCCACGAATGTCTCCATGTACCTGTTCACTCAGGACTCAACTGGCAACTCTGCTGCCCTACTGTTTACCAGGAACTCAGCCACCCAGTCTCATACCCGGTCCCCCTCTTGTTCATTTGAGGGTCCCCAGTCTCATACCCGGCCGCCCTCTTGTTCATTTGAGGGTCCCCAGTCTCATACCCGGTTCCCCTCTTGTTCATTCGGGGGTCCCACACATTCCTGCTCTCTCTCACTCCCCCAGTCAGTAAATGTTCCTAATGTTCATACAAAACCACGCAAACCCTGAGCAGACAAAGCAAGCTTGAGCAAGAAGAGAAAGACTGGAGGTGTGGAGGAGCCAGAACAGCCTGCTGCTGGGCACACAACTGGGCGTGGTGATGCGTGTCTGCATGTAGGTGACAGAGAGAGGGAGATTGACAGGTGACATCCCGTCTCAACAACAGCAAGAACCACAGCTGCCAGGGAGCGTATAGATCCATAGAACAGAAGAGAATCTAGAAAGGAACCCACATGTACCCGCAGAGCTGCTACCCCGGGGCACTGGAGAAAAGATCTGCTCTTTGATAAACGGTCCTGGGGACACTGTATATCCATCTGCCAAAGGCTGGAACTTGACCTCTGTCTCTTACTTTGGTAATAAAAGGAACTCACAATGCATCAAAGACTTGAACCTCATATTGAACCTATGAACATTTTAGAAGAAAACGTCGGTGGGGCTGGAGAGATGGCTCAGTGGTTAAGAGCAATGACTGCTCTTCTAGAGGTCCTGAGTTCAATTCCCAGCAACCACATGGTGGCTTATAACCATCTGCAATGAAATCTGATGCCCTCTTCTGGTGTGTCTGAAGACAACTACAGTGTGCTCATAAAATAAATAAATAATTCTTAGAAGAACAAGAAGAAGAAGAAGAAAAAGGAGGAGGAGGAGGAGGAGGAGGAGGAGGAGGAGGAGGAGAAGGAGAAGAAGAAGAAGAAGAAGAAGAAGAAGAAGAAGAAGAAGAAGAAGAAAACAACATAGGGAGAGATGCTCTGAGACACTGGTATAGGCTATGATGCTTTAGGATAAGACCCTGGAAGCACAGCAAAATGGACGGAGAGGAGGCTGGAGACGACTCAGCAGTTAAGAGCATGCACTTGCCTTTCAGAAGTCCTGAGGTTGATTCCCAGCATCCAATTCACAACTGCCGGTACTCCAGCTCTAAGGGATCTGATGCCCTCTTCTGGTCTCCTTAGTAACTGCCCGCACATGTGTACATACCCACACCAGATACACATACATGCATGTAACTTAAAAAAAAACTTCAAGATAGACAAATAGGATTACATCAAATTGAGAAGTTTTTGTTAAGCAAGGAAAACAATCATGGACTGGGAAACTAGCCCCCAGAAGGGGAAGAATTGGTTTTTGTCAACTCCTCACTTGAAAAAAAAATGTCTGAAATGTAGGAACAGCTCAAGAGAAGCAGAACAACGAAGCACAAATAATTCAGTTAATGCCAGCAGATGACATGAACAGACAGTTCTCGATTCAGACAGCCAGTAGGCTAACAAACTTGCAAAGCACAGTCAGTGTCATTAGCTGCTGGGGAAGTGCAAGCCCAAACCATGTGAAGAACCATCTCCTAGACTTTTGTGTGGCTGAAAGGAACACAATTTAGGTGTAGTGGCCCAAGCCTGTACATCCAACAACCAGGAGGCTGAGGCAGGAAGATTTCCGGTTTGACACTAGTCTGGGTTACACAGTGAGACCCTGCTTCAAAAACAAAATGAGGGGCAGAGCAATTGCTCAGTGGTTAAGAGTGGGTACTGCTCTTCTAGAGGACCAAGTTTGATTCCCAGCACCTGGGTTAGGCAGCTCACAACCACCTGTAACTCTAGTTCCAGGGGATGCCCTCTGGCTTCTGCAGGTACACACACACACACACACACACACACACACACACACACACACACACACACACACACGATGGGAGAGAGAGAGAGAGAGAGAGAGAGAGAGAGAGAGAGAGAGAGAGAGAGAGAAGAAATCTCAAAGGGTCAAGTGAAAGGGCTGAGTGAATAAGGGGCTTGCCCCTCAGATCTGCCAATTTGAATTTGGTCTCTGGATCCTACGTGGTGGAAGAACAGACCTGACTTCCACACTATGCCTTGGAACATGCATCCACTCAAACAGTTAAACCCCACACGGAAATGAGAAAGTGAGAACACAATTATAAACAAAGCAGACCTGCTGGGGAGGGTGTGAAGAAGAGGAAGCTCTTCTTTAAGAAGACTTGGTTTAGCTTTCCATGTGTGCATGTGGGTGTGTCTAGCACATGTATGCTGGTGCCTAAGGAGAAGGGAGCCTGACTCTCAGGTCAGTGTGAGCTGTCGGGTGTGGGTGCTGGGAACTGAACTTCAGTCCTCTGCAAGATCAGCTAGATCTCTTAGCTGCTGAGACATCTCTCCAGCCTCCCCCACGTGGAGTTCCTCTTTGGTGGAAAAGGAAGAAACTACAGTCCTTATGGAGAACCGCAAGGAGGTTTCTTGAGAATCTATATGTGATCTATCAGATAATCTACAAATTTTATTTCTGAGACTATGATAGAAAATGTCTCACGCCTATCGTGGCACCCCATATGTGATGGTCAAGACGTGGGTCAACCCAGATGCCCACTGACCGATGAACGAATCAAGAATATATACTGTAGACAAGGGAATAGTATTCAGTCATGAAAGGAATGCATCCTGCCACTTGGAGAATAATGAATGGAGTTAAAAGCTATATGTTAGTTTTAGTGGTGCAAGCCAGACACAGCAAGGCAGATGCTCTATGTTCGTTCTTGTATGTGAAACAGAAAGAAAGCCAATCTAATGCAGAGTGGTGATCACCATAGGCTGGGAAGAGTATGGGAGGGAAGACAGAGGAGGTTGGGTAACAGGGATCCAAGCATGGCAGACGGAAATGTAAGGTCTGGTGTGGAGTAGCATCCTGAAGCTACTACAGTTCAAAGAATGGAAAGGAAGAGCTCAAAGTCTCGGAACAGAGTAAAGGAGACAAGGGGACAGAGAGGCCAACTGCCATGACTCAATCACTGGTCCATTGAGCGTCTGTATCAAATCACCACACAGCAACCTGATCATGTGATACACACATACAATTAATGATCACCTCCTCCAAACAAGACGTCAACCAAAGACTTAAAAGATATAAAAATACTAGGAAAAAAACGTTGTGGGAATACCTGATGACGTCGAAATGGGAAAGGATTGTGGGAAAGGACACATGGTATTATGACAAACTTAAAAGCTATACAGCAGGGGAGATGACCGTAAAGAATATATATAGTAAAGGAATACAAAGCATACGTCCGACAGAAGCCAATGTCTAGTATTTTATAAGGAGCTTGAATAAGTCAATAAAACCCTACATAATCCAATTTAAAAATAAGCAATAGATCTCAATAGATGCTGTCAAGGGAAGATGTACAAATGGCCAGCAGTCCACAGAAAAGTGCTCACTGATGCTAATTGCTAGGGAAACGCCAATCAGACTACCATGACATAGCTCACTCCAGTTAGACTGGCTACTAAGAGGACAGCAGAGGCTTCTGGGGTAGAATGGCAGGTTGGGAGCTGCCTTCCTGCTGTGAACGAGGAAAGATGAAAGACAATGTTCAAGAACAGATTCCATTCCAAAGAGAGAAAGATCAGAAGAGCGTGAGGGACAGCGGGTGATCGGACAGCTGCAAACTCCAGAGAAACAGAAGGGTGACTAGAAATCAGAGCTGCACAGGCCCAGGCTGCAGCTCTCTGCTGTCAAAGAGTCATGGATGTCGGTGGTTCTCACCCTGTGGATCACAACCCTCTGAGGAGTCACGGCTCAGACATCTTCCATATCAGATAGTTACATTACTATTCGTAACAAAATTACAGCAAAGTTACAGTTACGAAGTAGCGACAAAATAATTTTATGGTGGCCATGGTGGGGGTGGGCTCACCACAACATGAGGAACTAAATTTATGATGGTTGCAACATTGTCACAGTGTCAGGAAGGTTGAGAACCCTCTGAGGTAAGTCAGGTGGGCTTACTGAAAAGAGATTGAGAGCAAAGCGGGACAAGTGCACCATTCTGGTCAGACTCTGATCAAGCTGGAGGTTTTGATGAGACAATGACATCTGTGTGACTTGACATCGGCTGAATGGAGACCCATGTGGTCACCTCTCATACGTAGGAGAACTGTGGGTATACAGTTCACAGGAACTTATTTAAGACTGAGGTACCACAAGGGTCTGATAATGAGAAAGAATCATGAGGCAGGCAGCCAGAAGCCCTAGAGGGACGTGGCAAGAATGACTGATATATGAAGGGAGATGACTCAGCATGTAAGAGCACTGACTGCTCTTCCAGAGGACTGGGTTTCAATTCCCAGCACCCACATGGCTGCTCACACCCAGTTGTAACTCCGATACCAGGGTATCTGACTCCCTCTTGTGGTCGCCATGGGTACTGTCTGCACACCATGCATGGGTGTACATGCAGGCAAATGGCTGTACACAGAAACAAGAACAAACAACAACGACAACAACTTAGGGTGAAAGAAACCAGGTGGTAGACAAAGACTGGATGCCCTTTTCCACTTCATACAACAAAATGAAGCACGCATGAGAAAAGTCCAAGGTGTTTCAGTGAGGAAGGGGTGGGTGCTAGGTGAACGTCCTATAAAGCATCCCACGCCTCACGGCTCGCCCTTGTTGGACCTGTAGTTCAGCCCGCTAGCTTACTCCCGCTCTCAGGCGTGCTTCCCTTTACCTAATACGTCATCTCTACTTCTGTTTTTTTAACCATTTGTCTCCAGTCTAATTTATTGCCCTTGGACACAAGAAACTGGGTGTTTCAACAGATGTTCCTTGGGACACCTGGGTGGGTGCCCTGGGACTCCAACCGATGCCTATTACATCAGGAAACACCTGTGAGAAGCGGTGGTGGGGAGCAGGAGGGAATATACAGTTAGCCGGAGACTGGGCCTGGGCAGTGAAGGGGACAGTGGTCAGTAGCCTGGGCCCTCTAAGGCTAGGAGGTGACCTTCTCACGTGAGTCAGTAGATGATCCGTGGATCACACAGCGCTCATAGCTGGGACTCAGAACCCAGAAGCTTCCTCAAGCCCTGGACTTCTACAGCCTCATCTCCGCCCCCACCCCCCTACCCCCCGCCGGGATGTTTGATGCTCTGTGGGTTTTAAAGCACGAAGATTAGGTTTGAGCTTAGGGCTTCTCTTGCTCCCTCAGCACAAGATGTTCCTTGGCTAGTGCATTCACCACTCCAGCCTGAACGAACTGCTGAGTCTCAGGACTGTGAGAGAATCTGTCTTGTCCACCTGATGCAAATCAAGTATGATTGACAGAGGTTCTTAGTGTTACCTGGCCCTGCAGGTCCTACTATCTGCGGCTTCTGTGGGCAGGGTCTTGGGGGGGCGGGGCAGATAAACCAAGAGACAGAGACTGGAGGAAAAGATGGTGTTTAAGTCCAGGTTTGGGAAAATGAGATAGAAACTGTCTCCTAGTAAAACATTTCCCATTTTCAAAAGAGGCAAGTCCATTTCAGGGTGGTAGATGGGAAATTTCTAGGCTTGGAGAAGCTCTTTGGAGGATTTTTAGGGTGGAGACTTGGTACTGGCTTTTTATTTGAAATTCACCTCCAGGCCAAGTCCTTGTTAGCACACCCATTTTGCAAGTGAATAGAAAAAAAAAAGGTGTCAAGCAATGGAAAAAAGTAAAAATAACAAAAGAAGAAGGTGGACTGACAGGGTTCCCTTTATGCTCTGCATCAGAGCCCAGCAAGGGAGAGGCTAATCCTTTCTAGTATCATGTGGTTTCTGTTTTTTACAAATTCACTTCTATTCTCCCCCTGTAACTTTCAGTCTGTTCTGCTACACTGGTAGCCAAAGGAAGAATGTTCCCAAAGCAAAGACAGCTCTGGAGGACATCTGACACCTGATGAGACTGGGTTCAGCCTGAATGCAGTTTGGGTTCCCCTCTCTGAGTGGTACTGAGAACTGAGTTCCCAAGAGTAGACTTCTTTCTAAAAGGATTCCCTGAATACAGCTGGGAGAGCTATCCAAATCAACACAACCTCACATTGCAAACCGAGAAACACTGTAAAGCAAAGCAACGAATCACCTCCCAAAGACCATAAGGCCTTGGTTACTGAACTCTCTCTCAACAGAGTAAAGCTGGAGTGAGTGCTAGCCCTCTCTAGGGAATAGCACAGCAATTGACTGTCCAGTGTCAAATTGTCAGCCCTGAAAACACATATACAAGAAACACTGTACGGACTCAACAGTATATTTAAGAATATATACATATATACAAATACATACATGAATGCAATAACAATTAATTTTAAAAAAGGACCATAAAATCGAAGAGGAGTAGAAGGGATGTATAAGAGAGTTTAGAAGGAGGAGAGGGGCCTTTAATCCCAGCACTTGGGAGGCAGAGGCAGGCGGACTTCTGAGTTCAAGGCTAGCCTGGTCTACAGAGTGAGTTCCAGGACAGCCCGGGCTATACAGAGAAACCCTGTCTTGAAAAACAAAAAACAAAAACCAAACAAACAAAAAAAAAAAAAAAAAAAAGAAGGAGGAGGAGGAGAGGGAAGGAAGAAACATAATTAAATTATAATTTCAGAAATAAATAGAAAAAATACCTAACCCCCCCCCCCAAGCATAGCCATACATAATTCACAATAAATATGGGGCATGACCAGGGGATGAACTGAGGAAGCCATCAGATAGACAAGGAGCTGAGATTGAAAACCAAAGGTGGGGTTGGGGAGATGTCTTAGTTCAAATGGCTACTGTACAAGAATGAGGACCTGAGTTTGGATCTCCGGAACCACGGAAAAAGCCAGGTGAATACACACGCATTTGTAACCCCAGTGCTAAGAACGTGGGGTATGTACAGACACAGGCAGATCCCTGAAGCACACTGGTAAGCCAACCTAGCTGACCCCTGACTTCCTCATGTGTGTTTGTGTGCACGTGCGCACACACACATACACCGAGGACATAGAAAATCTGTTCAACGAAACTATAGCAGAAAAATCTCCAAAATCTAGGGAAAGAAATGGGCGCCCAAGCACAAGAAGCTTTTAGAACTCCAGTTACAGTCAGAGAAGAACCACTCTGTTAGACATTGTAGTCAAAATGTTAAGACTGTAAAATGTGGGGGAAAAAAAAAACCAATAAAATCTGCAAAAGAAACACACCAGCTTTCTTACAAAGCCCAAAACATCAGACTAACATCAGACTTTTTAGTAGAATCTTCAAAAGCCAGAAAAGCACGGAATTAAATATTTCAAGGCCTGAAAGCAATAGCAGTCAGTTGACATTGTTATACCTAGCAAAGTTATCTTCGAAAGCTGACAGAGAAATAAAGAGATTTCAGGAGAAGCACAGATTACAGCAGTTTATGACCTTTAAGCTAAGAGGACGGGAGACACCTGAAAGAATCCTATACAGAGAGAAGGAACAAGATAATTTTATCCACGCACAGGCAAGAATTTCATGAGAAGAATAAAAAACAACAGACATCTAAGATAGAGTCAATACCGTCCAACCATGTCAGCCGAAAAAACCCCACTCTGAATAGGAGACACATGATAAAAATGGGAGGCTGTGGCCTCCTGTGGGGAAACCTTCTGTTGATGTTCTGCTAAAAGGTCGTGTTGTCAAACTGTCTTCTAATACCTGGTTCCTAGCCTTAGATTAGTGCGATGCCCAGTCTTCACCTGGAACCTTGTTATACCAGGCGGCAGTGAGGTAGAAACCCATGATCGGCGGAAGGGCCAAGAATAAGAGGTAGAATAGAGTCCAACCCTACATGAGACAGCTCTATCATACCCTTCAAGGTTCAGGGAACATTGCAGAAGAGCGTATGGATGGAAAGAAGCAAGACGGGGCTGGGGAGATGTGTAGCAAAAAGGTATCTTTAGGTCATGGTACAGCCGTTGAACTCGTTAACTCACTGCGTATGGAGTAGTTATCTGTGTAAGACCTGCCCAAGGGGCTGGAGAGATGGCTCAGTGGTTAAGAGCACTGACTGCCTTCCAGAGGTCCTGAGTTCAATTCCCAGCAAGCACATGGTGGCTCACAACCATCTGTAATGGAATCCAGTGCCTTCTTCTGGTGTGTCTGAAGACAGCTACAGTGTACTCATATACATAAAATAAATAAATAAATCTTTAGTCGGGCGGGGGCGGGGGCGGGGGCGGGGGCGGGGGCGGGGGCGGCATCATTTTCTTTGGTGGTATGGCCACTGATAAATTGTCTTTGCTCCACCAGGTAACTTCCCATCCGTGCTCAGGCAAGTAACTCTTACTAAGCTTAGTGGGTCAAAGGCAGAAAGAACGAGATTGTTAGAGGCGGAGCTTGTCAAGAAAAACAGACACAGTGGGAGAGGGAGAAGGTTGCAGGGCAGGGAACGGTGAGTGGAAATTATTAAATTAATTCTACAAATGTGTGAAACTGTCAAACTGTAAAAGTAAAAGGATACCCTCCCCATGCCAAAAAAAAAAAAAAAAAAAAAAAACAGGAAAGACCGGCTGAGCATAATTTAAAAAATTAGATCCCAACGTTTGTTTTCCCAATTCACTGGCAAAGACATCAAGGTTGAGAGCGAAAAGATGGACGCCAATAAATCAAGCAAATAAACAGCAGCTGAAGATAACTGTTGGGGATTGGTTCTAATGCTCTGAATTAATTGGGAATCTGCCTGTCCAAACGCTGAAGGTCCTTGTCCCCAATTGGTTTTTGATTAATCAATAAAGAGCCTACGGCCAATGGCTGGGTAGAGAAAGAGGGGCGGAACTTTTAGATTGCACGAGCTAGGAACTGGGAAAAAGGAAGAGGAGGATCTCTGCGATTAGGAGGGAGACAGATCAGATTTAGAGCTGCAGAAGGAAAATCACCCGAAATGTAGGTGAGAAGAAATATGGTTCCCGGAAGGGCTGCCCAGAGGCGTCTTGGGCAGCAGAGACTAGAGAGCTGCCCAGAAGGAGCCAGGGCAACAAAGATAAAATGTAGAATTAGAGGGCGTTAAGGCAGGACTACAGGAGGGAAGTGTGTGCTTCCCTGGGGGGGGGGGGGTAATAACCACCCTTTCAGTTAGCTAAGGCATTTTAAAATTAACTGGTGTGTGTGTGTGTGTGTGTGTGTGTGTGTGTGTGTGCGCGCGCGCGCTCGTAAGTCTTCCACTTGTGAATTCAGATAGCTCCTGCCGGGAGCAAAAGCAGTGTAGGCAAAACTACCATTATAGACAACAGGAATATAGATATAGATATAGACCTATCGCTGGGCGGTGGTGCCGCACGCCTTTAATCCCAGCACTTGGGAGGCAGAGGCAGGCGGATTTCTGAGTTCGAGGCTAGCCTGGTCTACAGAGTGAGTTCCAGGACAGCCAGAGATATACAGAGAAACCCTGTCTTGAAAAACAAAAACAAAAAACAAGAAAAGATATATACCTATCTATCTATCTTTATATATCATATATGAAAAAGTAGATTTCAGGTAAAAATTAGTCAAAGTGGTAAAAAGGTCATCAGATATCAATAATATCAATAAAAATAAATGTGAAGCATAATAATTGTGAATATATATGCATGAAATGTTGAAACATTTATTTCATTAAAAAACCCTACTAGACATAGATATGTCAAGTCCAAAACCAATAATAGACGACTCTGCTTATCAATAGATCATTCAGACAAAAAAATAAAGATGCTACAGAATTAAACATCACATATAAAACAGACTTACTCCATATCTATATAAAGTCTTGCACAATGGCTACAGGATACACATTATTCTCAGAAGCCTATGAGACATTCTTCAAAACAGATTACATTTTAGGCCTTAAAACAAGTCTAACAAATGAGAAAAAATTAAAGTAATTTCTTATATGTTATCAGATTGTAGCAGAATAAGTTACAGTAGCAAGAGAAGCAACAAAAGCTATGGAATTATATGGAGCTTGACCAATATACTCTTGAAGAATTGATGGATCATGGAAGAAATTACAGAGGAGCGTAAAAATGAAATCCTAAGGTCAGATGGAATGAAAGTAGAACCTACCAGAAACTTAAGGACACTGCAAAAGCAGTTCTAGGAATGGTTATAGCTATGAAAGCCTACATTAAAATAATAGAGATATTAAGTGCTGTAGGGACACTGGTTAAGATCTTAGAGATGCAAGAACAAGCTAAGGCAGCAAGTCAGTGGACTGAAAGAAATAAAGGCAGAAACCAAAGGAAGGAGACGAAAAATAATGCAAAGAATCAATGGAAGAAAAGGTGATCCCTTGGGAAAAAACATGGTTGGCAAGTCCTAGCTAAACTAACCTAGAAAAGATCTAAATGTGTATATTAGCAACAAAAAAAGAGGACATTAAAACAGATAGCAATGAGATCCAGACGATCTTAGAGAATGTTTTGAAGACTTATATTCCAATAAATTGGAAATCTTTAAAGGAAGTGAATAAATTTCTACACGCATAGGACCTGCCAACATTAAAACAAGAGGATATAAACAGTTTCAACAGATCAGTGATGACCACACAAGACTGAAACTGTAATAATGAGTCTCCTGGAGAGAAGCCATGAGCAGACAGACAGACAGACAGACAGACAGACCAGATCCACTGCTGGACTCTTTTTATTAAAGCTTAATATTTTTACTGATTATCTGGAAATTTCACATAATGCACCCTAATCCAATTCATTTCCCACTCCTCCCAGCCACGCCTCCACCATGATCTGTCCCAAAACAAAATAAAACAAACCAAAAAGTCCAGTTGTGTTGCCCAAATACTTATCGGAGCATGGGCAAACTCCCAGTGCTCAGCTCTTTAAAGACAACCAATCCCCACCTCCAACCAGAAGCCACCAACTGTGAAGAGCTCCACTTTCTACCCAGTGTTTAAAGCAGAGCTAACATCAGTGCATCTCTGGCTGTGTCCTCAGATGATAGGGAGTTTGGCCAAGGGCATCCTATAAAGCCACTTTTATTTTGATATGGAAGCCAGGTAAGGAGAAACGAAATGAAGGAAATAAGAGACCGATTTACCTAATGGATGCAGATGAAAACAACCTCACTAAATACTTGAAGATGGAATTCAACAGTATATTAAAAAGACCATACATCATGATCAAGTTGGTTTTTATTTAGACAGGCAAGGATGGCTCAATACAGGCAACACAACAGAGAGGTAGATGGTTGTTGTAATGACAGAAAGGGACTAGTCATCTCGGTGCATGCAGAGATTTCAACATCCCTTCATGATGGAAGACTTGAAGAGATTATGGACAGGTGAGCCATAATTAATATAGCAATGCTATCCGGGACAAAACTCTACCTCAACTAAATGTGGAAAGACAGAAAGCAGTCCCTTTAAAACCAGGATCTCTGTTCCCTCCACTTCTGACGTTAAGACTGAGATCTCAGCCAGAGCTAGAGGCTGCGTTAATTACTTTTCTGTTGTTGCAAGAAAGCGCTGTGACCAAGGAGACTTACAGAAGGAAGGCTTCATTTGGGATTATGGCTCCAGAGGTATAACAGCCAATTGTGGTGGGGAGATGTGGCAGCGGGCAGGCCGATGGATGGAGCCGGAATCTGAGAGCTCAGCTCCTAAAGCAGAGAGCAGCTAAGCAGGGTGAGGCTGTGTGCGCTCAGAGCCTGTCCTCAGTGACGTTTTCTCCAGTGAAGCTTCACCTTCCCAAACAGGGCCACCAACCGTGGACCAAGTTTTCAAGCACAGGAGCCTATGATTTCCCTCTGCGGGGGAGGGTATTTCTCATTCATACAGTCCACAGTACAAGTAGGAAAAGAAGTTGACGTGTTCTTATTTGTAGTCGATATGATCCTATATTTAAAACACCCAAAGGACTCCACCAAAAAGCAAGTAGATCTGTTAACACTTTGAGATTAAAAAAAAAAAAAATCAATGGGGGAATGCCGGTAGATTGGCTACATATTGTTAACAAACATGGTGGTGAAGAAATCAAGTTACCAATCTCATTCATAAAAGCTTCCATCAGCAAACCAACCAGTCGACACACCATCCTTGGAATAAACCTAGCCACGGGGGTAAAAACATCTATAATAAAATCTTCAAAACGCTGAATGGAGAAATTGAAAGAGACACCAGAAGATGGAAAGACCTTCTGTGATCACGGGTTGGTAGAATTATTAGTATTGTCAAAATAGATTTATTAGTTTCTTCTTTCCTTCCTCTGACCAAAGCACCCTAGAGCACTGGTTCTCACTTTTCCTAATGCTGTGATTCTTCATTACAGTTCCTCATGTTGTGGTGACCCCTAACCATAAAATTATTTTCATTGCTACTTCATAACTGTAATTCCAATAGTTTTGAATTTTAATGTAAAAATTTTGGGATAGAGGTAAATATTTTTGAGATAGAGGTTTGTCAAAGGGGTCAGAATCCATAGGTTGAGAACTTCTGCCTTAGAAGAAGCAGCTTGAGAAAGGGTTTACTCTGGTTCACGGTTTGAGGGTATAGCCCTGGGTGGTGGGGGAGGCATGGTGTAGGAGCACGAGTCAGCTGGTCACAGTGCCGGTGCAGACAAGGAAGAAGCAATGAATGCTGGGAGAAATGAGTAGCAGGGCACATGACTCTTACATCCAAGAGGAGAAGAGAGAATTTATTCTGGAGCCATATCTGAATGACTGTGACCCAGGCACGCAGACTTAGGTCACCCCAAATTCCATGCTCCAGCGTGGTAAAAGCTTAATGAAATTTGATTAGTAAGAAAACAACAAAGTAACCAATCAAGATGTTTTATTAAAGATAAAGATAGGGGAGAATCTCGGGGTCATTTTGATTTGCATTTCTCCGATGACTAAGGATGCTGAACATTTCTTTAGGCGCTTCCTGGCCATTAGAGATTCCTCAGTTGAGAGAGATTCCTCAGCTGAGAATTCTTTATTTAGCTCTGTACCCCATTTTAAAAATAGGGTTATTTATTTCTCTGGAGTCTAACTTCTTGAGTTCTTTTTATATATTAGATATTAGCCCTCTATCAGATGTAGGGTTGGTTTCCCAATCTGTCGGTTGCCAGTTTGTCCTATTGACAGTGTCCTTTGCCTTACAGAAGCCTTTCAATTTTATGAGGTCCCATTTGTTAATAGTTGATCTTAGAGCCTGAGGCATTGGTGTTCTGGTCAGGAAATTTCCCCTGTGCTGATGTGTTTAAGGTTCTTTCCCACCTTCTCTTCTATTAGTTTCAGTGTGTCTGGTTTTATGTGGAGGTTCTTAATCCACTTGGACTTGAGCTTTGTATAAGGAGATAAGAATGGATCAATTTGCATTCTTTTACATGAGATTCCATCTCAAACCAGTCAGAATGGCTAGGATAAAAATTCAAGCCATCATACACGTTGGTGAGGATGTGGAGAAAGAGGAACACTCCTCCATTGCTGGTGGGATTGAAAGCTGGTACAACCACTCTGGAAATCAGTCTGATGGTTCCTCAGAAAATTGGAAATAGTTCTATCTGAGGACCCAGCTACTCCACTCCTGGACATATACCCAAAAGATGCTTCAACATATAACAAGGACACATGCTCCACTATGTTCATAGCAGTCTTATTTATAGTAGCCAGAAGCTGGAAACAACCCAGATGTCCCTTAACTGGAGAATGGATACAAAAAAATGTAGTACATTTACACACAGCTATTAAAAACACTGACTTCATGAAATTCACCGGCAAATAGATGAAACTAGAAAATATCATCCTGGGTGAGGTAACCCAGACACTAAAGAACACACATGGTATGTGCTCACTGATAAGTGGATATTAGCCCAAAAGCTTGGAATACCCACGATACAACTCACAGAGCACAGGAAGCTCAAGAGGAAGGAAGACCAAAGAGTGGATGTTTCAGTCCTACTTAGAAATTGGAACAAAATAATCATGGGAGGTAGAGGGAAGGAGGGAGCTGGGAGGGAGAAAGGAGGGGGAGGGAAAAAGGGAGAGCAGGATCAGGTGTGGGAGGAGTTGGGGGAGAAGTACAGAGGGTCAGGGAATTGAATAGAAGTATGTAGCAGTGGGGGATGGGGAACTGGGGATAGCCACTAGAAAGTCCCAGATGCCAGGGAAGCAAGAGGTTCCCAGGACCCAACAGGGATGACATTAGGTGAAATAGCCAACAAAGGGAGAGAGAACCTGTAAAGACCATACCTAATGAATAGGCATGGCCCCTGGTTGAGGGATGGGGCCATCTACCCATCTCAAAAAATTTAACCCAGAATTGTTCCTGTCTAAAGGACATGCAGGGGCAAAGAGTAGAACAGAGACTGAAGGAAAGGTCATCTAGAGACTACCCCACCTGGGGATCCATCCCATCTGCAGACACCAAACCTAGGCACTATTGCTGATGCCAGGAAGTGCTTGCTGACAGGAGCCTGGTATAGCTGTCTCCTGAGAGGCTCTGCCATCGCCTGACCAATACAGGTGTAGATGCATTAGCCAAGGAACCCCAAAGGAAAAGTTAGGGGAAGAACTGAAGGAGCTGAAGGGATTTGTAACCCCATAGGAAGAACAACAATATCAACCAACCAGATCCCCCCACAGCTCCCAGGGACTAAACTACCAACCAAAGAGTACACCTGGAGGGACCCATGGCTCCCAGTTGCATATGTAGCAGAGGATGGCCTTATCTGTCATCAATGGGAGGGGAGGCCCTTGGTCCTGTGGAGGCTCGATGCTCTAGCTTAGGGGGGATGCTAGGGTGGTGAGAAGGGAGTGGGTGTGTGGGTGGGTAGGGGAGCACCCTCTTAGAGGCAGGGGGATGGAGGATGGCATAGGAGTTTTGCAGAGGGGTAACTGGGAAGGAGGATAACATTTGAAATGTAAATTAATAAAATAACCAATAAAAAAAGAGATAAAGATGGGGGCTGGAGAGATGGCTTAGTGGTTAAGAGCACTGGCTGTCCTTTCCGAGGTCCTGAGTTCAATTCCCAGCAACCACGGGATAGTTCTCAAACCTGAAAAATGTTATCTGAGGCTTCTTCTGGCATTCAGTGTACAAGCAGATAGAGCTCTCATATACATAAAAAAAACAGCTAAAGATATCCCAAGATAACGTGCCTGTGTCCCAGCCTTTCTAATGGATTGAATTGTTAATCAGCCCTGCAGATGTGGGTGATGAGGTTCCTTTCAGAAATTTCCTTTACGGTTCTCCCAGTGACCAAGCATCTCACTGTACACAAGGAGCCCAGACATTAACTTTCCCTCCCTGCTTGGTCCTAGGAGCTGATACAGAAGAGGCTATGTAGCAGGCAGGAGGGCAGTCTTCTTGAGAGAGGAACACTGGTAAAGCCACTAAGAAAGGGACATCTGACCACGTCATTAACATCCAATAACCAGGGTTTTAGTTATTTATATTTGTCATGTCATTGACGTGTAATAGGAGATACCTAAAATTAAAACCGTCAAGGACACTGTCTGGCTTAGCAAGGGAAGGAGCGAAACAGATGAGTTAGTGTGTGTGTGTGTGTATAATTTAAAATTAGATTGACTGTTCTCTCTCCCCCCCACCCCTGTGTTTATAGCTATTTGTACTCTACGAACTATTTTTATTTATTTTGGAGTGTTTCAACAAATCTATTGTCTTCTAACTTTTCCTTTTGGCCGTGGTTTTACAGCTGTAACATTATGTGGAATGGCTAGCTTTAATTCTTAGAAAAAAGATTTAATACCTAAATTATCGTAAGTCTCATCTGGTTACCGACTCGATCTGTTCTATTATTTTAGTATTGAACCAGATTTTAGCTGGAGGAGCAGTAGATAGTTATGTTACAGAAGTGACTGGAGAGCAGCCCGGTGTTCTCTAGAAGAATGGGTACAGGTGTTTTGCCCGCATATATGTCTGAGCATGTCGGTGTGCCTGGTGCCCAGGGAGGACAGAAGAAGATGTGGTTCCCTTGGGACTGGAGTCGCAGATGCTGTGAGCCACTCAGTGGGTGCTAGGTATGGAACTTGGCTCTCTGGAAGAGCAACCAGTGCTCTTATCCACGGACCCACCTCCCCAGCCCCAGCATAGTACTCTTTCAAAATATTTTTAAACCAGGATTGTCTTTTCCCTACATAAAGGATAGAAATAGGAGGCCAGATCTGTTAAAAATTAGAATTTTGTATTTCTTGTAGAAATAATCAAATATTATTATTCATTTTCCTTTTTCTTTCCTCCCTCCCTCCTTCCCCTCCCTCCCTCCTTCCTTTCCTCCCTCTCTCCCTTCCATCCTTTCTTTCTTTCAAAAACAGGATCTCTCTGTGTAGCCCTGATTGTCCTGGAACTTGCTCTATAGACCAGGCTGGCCTCAAACTCAGAGATCCACCTGCCTCTGCCTCCCAAGTGCTGGGATTAAAGGCGTGTGCCACCACTGTTCGGCTTTATTATTCTTTTCAAAATGGTATTTATTCTTACTATTTTTGGTGCTGTGTGTAACGTGCCTGTGCGACTATATGCCATATGCCCAAGGAAACCAGAAGAGGGTATTGGATCTCTCAAAGCTGGAGTTGCAGGTGGTTTCGAGTCACCATGTGCATCCTGGGGTTTGAACCCAGGTCCTCTAGAACAGTAGCCAGTGCTCAAGAGTGAAAATAATCTTCTTTAGCCCCCCCCAAATTGTATTTCTTATTTTCAGTGGTAAAAATGGATGTGGGACTTTAATAGGAGTTACTGTAGTGTTGCCCATTTTCTTTTTAGTAGCATAATGCAAATATTGTTTCATTAATTTTAAAATCTCAGCAAGTTATACTGTATCTTAAATATTCATTTAATTAAGAAACATCATGTTTTAAGGTATAGAATATGATTTTTGTTATTTTTAGAGATCGATGTCTTTTGTATAATTTGGTTAGTAACAACTCAAATCTAGCTGGAAAAAGTTTCTCTGGCTGTAATACTTTGGATTTAAAATATAGGGACCCCCCAAATGGAGATTCTTTTGGAAGATTAAAAGTAGTTTTTGTCAATTTAAAAAATTAAAAAATTCAAGTTCTACTGAAAAATGAGAATTTTATTTCTACAAAGATAGTGAAAACACTTGAATCTTTTTGACTATGAAAATGAGGTTTGAGCAAGGTAGGGGTTCCGGTTCAGCAAACAGCGGTCACAAATCATGATTAATGAAAGGACATAACGGAACGTCACTGAAATCACTATTAGCATTGTTTTATCAATTAGCATTATATGAAAAATGCTAAATATTCAAACAATTAAAAATATCGAATGATGAAAGGATTCAAGGGTTGGAGAGGCGGCTCAGTGGTTAAGAGCACCGGCTGCTCGTGCAGAGGAGTTTGGCTCCCAGGACCCACAGAGCGACTCACAACTCTCTGTAATTCCATCCAGTTCCAGGGAGCCTGATGCCCTCTTCCGACCTCGACAGACACCAGGCCCTCGTGTGGTGTAGGCAAAACACTCATACACATAAAATAAGTTAAATAAATCTAAGAAAACCCTATTGTTTCAAAAAGGATTTGAGGTGGGAGAAACGTTTAATTACCTGAGACCCTGGACAGCCAAGGGAGGTGAATATACACAGTCCGCGGCATGTTTGAAGTCGGGGTGGGTTGGTTTCGAGGAGGTTGGCACAGGCTTGATGTGAGAATGAGGATCTAGACGCTCATCTCCAGGGGTTTTGTGGCCAGGATGGAGACTTTGATGTGATGTCCTTTGTTCTTTTAGTTGATGGAATCGTCTGTTTCGTTTTTTAATCTTTTGAGGAAGACTCTGTAACAAATTCTGAGTTTTTGGTTTTTATATTTAAAGTCCTTTGTAATAGTATGTTTTTCTTTAGTAGAGATGGCTCAGGTCACTTTCACATAGCTCTTTTAGAGGAAGCCGAGGACTCCCTCCCACCTCCCCACCCCAGTGGCAGGGTTTCTCTGTATAGCCTGGGCTGTCCTGGAATTCATGCTGTAGACCAGGCTGGCTTCGAACTCAGAAATCCGCCTGCCTCTGCCTTCCAAGTGCTGGGATTAAAGGCCTGCGCCACCACTGCCCGTCGAGGACGTTTTTAATAAGGAGATAGTGGATGTTTTTGGAAAAGGGTGGATCTTTGAAGAAACCCAAAACTTTAGTTGATTTGAACAATCTAGTAGTGCTATTTGTTTATTGAACAACCCAGATTTTAAAACAGATTTAAATATTTGTCCATTAAAATCACTTCCTCAATCACTATATAATTTATCAGAAATGCCCCCAAGTAGTAATAATTCAGAAATAAACAGTAGAATAGCTGTTTAAAGAGAAACCACTACTGGTGAGGTAGTGGTTCTCTCACAAGCAAAGGCTTTGTCCACGGGAAATAGATTAAACATACAAAATAGAATCTTGGGGCTTTTTTTTTTTTGAGTTTAAGTTAGGGTAAGAATTTTGAAAATGTAGATTTTGGGGCCAAGTGTGACAGCAAATCAAATACCTTTAATACCACCAGCACTTGAGGCGTGGGCAGAGGCAGGTGGATCTCTGTGAGTTCCAGGCCATCCAGAGCTATATAGTAAGACTCTGTCTCAAGAAAACCAAAAAATTAGATTTTGTGAGTTACTTTAGTTGGGACTACATCTCTCATAATCCCTCTGTGGAAACGAAACAACACAGAGATCTTTGGCAAATATATAAATATCTGATATCTAACAGTTTCATATTAGGAACACTGCCAGAAAAGAAATTATAGGATTTTTATGTTACCCATGATTGTGACCCAAATAAAATTTTAATTTGTATTTTTATATATTTATTTTTATATATTTTATTTATATTTATTTATAATTTAGAGCTTAAATACAACATTGAATTTCATAGCTTAATGAAACTTTTATTTTGTGACTCCAATGAATGGTGTTTTACATAAACAAATGACATTTTAAGGTTTCTGTGAAACACTTAATATACCCAAAGATGTAATTTGAGTAGATTTAAGAAGTTTACAGTTCTTTTTTTTTACATAAACAAATGGCATTTTAAGGTTTTATGAAACACTTATATAGACCCTAACTTATCATTTGAATAGATTTTTAAGATGCTTAGAGTTTCCAAGTTTACAAAGCTTGTGTATTCATCAAGCCTTTTAATATATCACCCCAACACTCATATCTATAAATATGCTCATGTGCATTTTAATTGGGCATTAAAAACAAAATAAAAAATGAAAATGAAAAAACAACCAAAGCCAAATCAGCTGTGAAATGGCCACATATTTGTTGCTTAGTTCTTTCCTCTGGTATATTTGTAAGAATGTTTTGCCTGCACTTACATCCTAAGGGAGTCAGGAGGGTGTTGGATGCCCTAGAACTGGATACTGTTGTGAACCACCAGGCATGTGTGCTGGGAATTGAACCCTGGTCCTCTGGAAGAGCAGCCAGTGTTCTAAACCTCTGAGCTATCTCTTTAGCCCTGAAACTTATATTGGTATCTTCTTGAGATGTAGCAAGGCGCAGTAGCACAGGAGACAAAAGTGGAGTTTGTCCTGTGGACTCAGGGCGCCATATTTTCCTCTTGTTAGGGAATAAAGAGCAGAGGAAGGGACCCTAAATGATGAAATGTCTTCAATGTTACTTTAGACCCAAACTTTTATTCCTCTAGTTTTGGTGATAATTTAATCTTTCACATGCTTGCTTGTGTATCTAATAGAAGAAGAAAGGTTGCAAAACAAAGGATGCTCAGATTCGTGGGTCAGGCATTATCTACCGGCCTCTGTCAAGCGGGCATACGGTCTCCTCCCTCCGTGTGCACCGCGCGCAGTGTTTCCTTTGCACAGCCTGCCCTGCAGAGCCGTTTGCCCCACATTTACCCATCAAGGCTTTCGTAGATACGTTTTCTCTAGCTTCCGTCTTAAAGCAGCGCACTCTCTTCTCCTCGGGTGGAGAATTTTGCTCTGTTGGGAGACTAAGAGAGAAGAGGCAAGGTTAAGACAGAAATGAGTGGTGTTAGCCTCAGGATTTACCTTTCCTTTTGACAGAGCATCTAATTAACTTCTTATTTAGTTGCAATATTCCTCTTAACTCCCATGTACTCTTTAGAATTCTTATGTTTTTCATAAGGGCCTATTTTATCATTTTTTTTTAGACAATCTTAAATCCCAATTAAAGCACGCTGCTTGTTTGCCGTTTAAGAATTTTTATTGCCTAGGACTTTTAGTTAAGCATGCAAAATAAACCAATTTGGAGATAATAAATGTTGCCCGTTGAGGGAAACTAAAGTCAACCTATCTTTAGTAGGAGATTCCCATTTTTTAAATACATGCAAATTGAATTAACACACTAAACATACAACCAGCGGCAGTGCTAAATATCTATTTGTTTTTCTCCAGACATTGTCTCCTTCCTTAAATTAAACACAGGAGGCCTGTCCGGTGGAATAATGGAGCCGGCTCGCCACTGTAGCTGACCAAATGCCAGCAGAAGTCTGAATGCAAAAAAAAACAAAACAAGACAAAAATAAACAAAACAAAACAAACAGCAAAGCAATCTGAGTGTCTGAGACCAAAATGGTCTTCAAGCAAACAAGAAAAGATGCTTCAGACCAAATGCTTAGAAGGCAAACCTCAATTAGGCATCTACCAAACAGGATTCTAACAAGCAGCTCAGAATAAATGACAAATGGCCCCATTGAGGACAGGAAAGAACTCACCAAATCCACTGGAGTAGATAACCTCTGAACATCTGAATGACTTATTTTATGAAGGGTGGGCTCTTAGAGCACCCCACTCAGGTACTGGAACTGTCTATAGTAAAAACCTATTCTCACCTCTGGAGCCAAATATGAATGACTATGACTTGGGGGACACAGATTTAGTTTTACCTGGATTCCATGTTCCCGTTTTTAAAGCTTTTCCAGTAAGAGAACATAGCAAGTCGTAAGTCAAGGTGTTTTAAAAAATACTCCAGAGGAAACTTCAGATGGTCAGGTTTTAGCAAAGCAGAAACACCTCTTCTAGGTCTTGGGGGCTATCTGACAGCGTTCTTATCCCTTCCTTTGGTTGGAAACTGGGGGGCGGGGGTGGGTCTGTTTTTATATCCCAGTGGATTTACCTAATGGTCACGAAGATGGTAGGTCATGTACAAAAGGAGACAATACAGGACTGTTAGGGAACTAAAGTTATCCCAGGGTAATTTGGCTCTGGACTTGCAACATTCCAACATCTCCATAGTACTGAGGTTATAATCATTTAATTATAACCGATTATATATAATATATAACCAGTTAATCAGCACAAGGTTCCCTGGAAGGTGCAACTCTTTTCCGGAACTTTCCTGCATATATATGCATGAATATTTGCTGAGGATGGAACCCAGGGCCTCATATTTGCTAGGAAAGTCTTCTACCACCGGGCTAAATCTCCACACCTTAAGATGGCCACATGACCGAGCTTGACCTACAGATTCAGTGCAATGTCTACCAAAACTTTGATGATACTAGTCACAGATTTAGAAAAACAAATTCGAAAATCCACTGGAGGCACAAAAGACCGTGGGTGGGAAAGGCAATCCTAAGTACAAAGAGCATGTGAGAGGTGTCACAGTGTCTGTCACAAAAGCTCCATGGATGGCCTAGAAACAGACACAGGGTGAAGGGATGCAACAGACGCAGAAGCGGCCCCGCACAGCAACTGCAGCTGGCCTCTTGACAATGGTGCCAAACACATGCAATGAAGAAAAGAGCCTCTTTGACAAATGGCGCCGAGGAAGTTGGGTATTCACACACAGGAGTGAAATGAGATCTCTCTCACCTTGAACAGAAATCAATTCAGTGTGGATCAAAGAGGAAAGAGGGAGAAGCCACTTCAAGACAGACGCATGGTCAAAGAGCTTCTGGTTAGAACTCGAACAGTCCAGGGGACAATAGTGAGAGCTGACAAAAGCTATTGTACCCGATGACAAAGGTCCTGTACAGCAGAGAAATTCATTGCTGGAGTGAAGAGACGCCCGTGGGATGGGAGGGAATCCTGGCTGGCTGTGTGTGTGTGGTACATTATAATATATAAAGATCTCAAAAAACCCAAAGCAAACCCCAATAAGTGGAAATGTAATCAATAAATCAATAAATGGGAAAATGCGTTGAACAGACGATTCTCTAAAGAACACACACACACACACACACACACACACACACACACACACACGGCCATTAAACATATGGGGGAGAAATTGACCTTTACCATCACCTACCCTCTATGCTGAAAGCCTCTGGGACAGCTTCTGGGCTATGGTCTTGCAAGTCCACAAGGAACTCTATCCTGGGCTGAGGAGGCTCTGACAGCTAGCTAGGTGGAGCATGAGGAGGCCTGTGCCAAGCCCAGTCCTTATCTGTGTTCCAAGGGCCCCAGCCTTGGCCTCTCCTGTCAAGTCTCCCATGCCGAGTGTGCAGAGGGCCCAGAGGGCCCAGAGGCCCCTGACTTCTGTTTGTGCCCTCTTTTGAGGGGGATCCATAGTTCTGGGACTTGCATAGAAGTGCAAAACACTCAGACAGGAGCCTTCCCCTCAGGGAGAGGCAGTGCACTCTGGGCCTCTGTTTTGGAGCCCCCTGTCAGTGTTTCCCAGGGATGAGTTCAAAGCAGGACCTGCCTTGACTGTGTTTGTATCTGAATGCCAAGATCCAGGAACTGTAGAGTCTGAAGGAGATATTCCGTGGGCGGAACACACCAGTGAGGCAGGTCAAAGTGTCTTGAGGCCTGAATAGTGTGTCCTGGGCCGAGTCTTCCTTGAGACCAACCCTCTCCTGGCTCTTATTTCTTTCAGAAGCTGTCCCTTTGCCTCTCAGCTCCTGGTAGTGGCTCTCATCCCCTAGATCTTCTAAACTCTGCGTCAGGCTTGTAGCCTGTCATTCTCAATTTTAGCGTCTTTGGAAATATGTCCTCGTCTACCAATCTGACCTTAGTATGACTATCTCCTGTGACTCTTGATGATAGAATGTCTACCTGGGACATGGGGCAGCCTTGTGGCCATTTGGTTCAAGTTAAGAGTGTCCTGTACATGACTTGTGCATACCTCCAGGGCCAGGATCTGCAGCCTTTCATGGTTTAGTCTATTTGAGTATGGAGAATGGATGTCAGCCCGCTTGTCCCGGAGCCCTTTCTCCTCTGCAAGCCGGATAGGAAAAATACTGTCTGTGGGAAGTAGATGACTTCCTGAGTACATGTGCATTGTTGACAGGAGCATGGTGTGTCAAGGACCCCAACGCCTCAGACTCTTGGAAACAGCAAAGTCTTTCCCTGCTCTGTGTGTAGATGTTGGCAACGTATAGAGGAGATATGAAATGCAGCTTCCTCCTCTGGGATGTTCATAGCCCTAGACTGCTCCCCTATAGATGTGTTCAACTGACATCAGCTAGACCCGCCTCCTTCAGCTACATACAATAAACCCCCCTCCTCGATTCAGGTGTCTGTAACAAACACTCACCTTTCCAGGCTACTCAGGCATCTCTACGAGAGAGCACAGCCTCCAGGATCCCAGCTTTTCTGTGTGCCTGTCTGTGTGTCTGTCTTTCTTTTATTTCCCTGTCTCTCCTGTCAGGTCAGCCCCAGAGCTGTTCAGGTCTCAGCAGTTTTCTTTCTCCCCTTCTGGCTTTTAGCCTTCTGGCTTCTCCAGGGAGGGTGACACCCTTGGATCCCTTGGTGCATAATCTCTATTGGTTGCTGTGTGCCCTAGACTTAGAAGCAGAGGTGACAAGTTCTTTGTCAGGCTGACCTCTTCTCTCCACAGGTCTTGGATGTGTTTCCAGAGAGGGACCCCCTCCCCCTCAGGTCCCTCTGTCTATTGGGCTCCAGCAGCCAAGGAGTCCCGTTCCTGCTGGCTTATTCTGCCCCAGAGTTTCCTTTTTGGGACCAAGCTCCAGCCTCCAGCAGGCCGCAGCCTCTGTGTCTTCCTCCTCTGCTTGAGACTGTGAAGAGAAGTTCCTACCATATGACCAAACATGACAGCTACAAAGACACAGGTTTATGTCTGTCTTACTGTCTAATCTCTTGTCTTTTATATCAGTCCCCCCTTAATTGGAACACTAGGGTTCTGGTTTAATGCAGAGAAGACATCCCTTTCATGTCTGCAATCTTAAGACAAGGTCAATCATTCAGCTCAGGTCTGATGTCAGAACAGTTTTCAGGAATGTCTCTGTTGAGTTGGGGAAGACCATTTTTATCCTTAGTTTTTTTTAAAGGCTTATTTTATTTTTATGTGTGCGTTTGTCTGTGTGTGTGTGCCTGTGTGTACATGTGTATGGCTGCCCGCGGAATCCAGAGGAGTGTGTCAGATTTCACGGAGCTAGAGTTACAGGCAGTTGTGAATTGTCTGCTGTGGGTGTTGGGAACCAATGTCAGGACCTGTGGGAATGCAGCGATTGCTCTGGTCTGTGTAGAGTTTGCTAGCAACATGATCCAACCTAGAGTAACCTGGAAGAAGGAAGCTCTATGGAAGGGTTGTCTCCCTCAGATTCGCCTGCGGCCATTTCTGTGAGAGGTTGTCTTGATTGATGGTGGATGTGGGAGGGTTCAGCCCACCGTGGGCGGCACCATCCTTAGCCAGGTAGCTCTGGGCTGTATAAAAAAAAATCTACCTGGGCATGAACCTGGAAGACATCCAGTAAGTGGTATTCCTTTCTGGTTCCTGCTTCAGTTTCTGCCTTCAGTTCCAGCCCTGAGTTCCCTCAGTGAACTCCATGCCAAAGAAATTCTCTCCTCCCCGAGGTTTCTTTGGTTGTGGTGTTTAACACAGCAACACCAAGCCAACTAGAACACGCTCTTGATAGAAGAGCCCTCTCTCCAGCCCTCATCCTTACTTTTTGAGCACATCAGAGACGGGCACTGAAGTGATCATGTTCTACAGTTTCTCTTTATAAAAAGTGTGGTAGATGTATGTGTGTGCGCGTGCATGCGTGTGTGCATTTTTTGTATGTGTTGGGACCCTGAGTGTAGGCATATAGACACATAAGTGCGTGCACCTGTGGAAGCTCAAAGCTGATGTTGGGAATCCTCCCTGATGGTTCTCTCCTGTTATTCAGAGAAGCAAGGACACGTAATCAGACTCAGATCTTGTCATTTTGTCTAGTCTCACTAGCCAGCTTGTTCTGGGGTTCTCCTGTCACTATACTCCAAGGGTGGAATTACAGGTGGGACACCATGCCCGCCTATCATTTACGTAGGTGTTGGGGATCTGAACCCTGGTCTTCATACTTGTGGCAAACACTGAGACAGTGGTTCCCAACCTTCCTAACACTGCAATCCTTTAATACAGTCCCTCATGCGGTTGTAACCCCTAACCATAAGACTATCTTTGTTGCTACATTGTAACTGTAACTTTACGGATTGTTATGAATTGTAACGTAAATATCTGTGTTTTCTAATGGTCCTAGATGACCCTGTGATAGGGTGGTTGTTAGCTTACAGGGCGATTCCTATAGGTTCCTCCCTGGGGCCTAGCAAGGGCTTACATCATCACCTGTGCTGCTGCAGCCAGGTGGAGCATATAAAAGGGCCACTTACTACCAGGCTCTCTCTCACTCACCTTTTCTCTTTCTTCCCACATGCTCCCCACCTGCCTCTCTTCTCTTTTTCTGTCCTTCTTTCTGTCCTCCTCTGTCTTCTCTTTTGTGCCCTTTTGGCTCTGCTCCGGTCTGTCTGTCTCTATCCGTAATCCAGGTCCTCATTCCCCTCCCTTACCCCAAGTAAACCTCCCTTATACCAGGTCTGTCTCAGGGTGTGATTTCTCAGGGTTGGGGGCACTTTGGCACAGGCCGGCTAGGTACCCCTGCCCGCCGCCTCATTGTATTTTATAACACTAGTATCATGACTCAGATGGGCTATCCTAATGCTTGTGCTCCCCGCTGAGGGTTTAAGTCACACCTGCCGGGACCCTGGGACCCTTGGACCGTATCCCCAGTTTGCCTGCGACAGGCTAGTTCTGTCCCAAAAGGCTTGTGACCTACAGGCTGAGAACCGCTGTGTGGGATCAACGCACCATCTCCGCAGCCCTATGGTTCGACTCTTAAAAACCATCTAAGATCCCAACGTCACACGCCCAAGTCTTGGTCAAAGCCTGTGGTAGCCTGGAAAGATAGTGGAGTCTTTAAGGGGTGGGGCCTGGTGAAAGAAAATGACGTCATTGGGAGTCTTCTACTGAAGGAGATATTGGGGCTCAGGCCCCTCCTTCCTCTCGCTCTCTGCTTCATGGCCACCCAGAGGCCTTTGTTTTTATCCCACAGATGTTTTACTTCTTGAGAGGTACAAAAATTAATCCTGATGCTTGTAAGGGTTTAAACCCACTGAGGGTTTAAATCACACACACGGGGACCCTGGGACCCTATTCTCAGTCTGCCTGTGACAGGCTAGTTCGATCCCCAAAAGGCTTGCGACCCACAGGTTGAGAAAATGAACATGGCCACGCCCTCCAAGGATCAATAGCTCTGAAGCAGTGAACCAAAACCTTTCCCTCCCTTGAGCTGGTTTTTCTGAGGCATTTTATCATACTGATGGGAAGCCGACTCACACGGGGAAGTGCAGTGGTCTCTAAATGTTGCATCCCTGGGCGGGGGGGAGTTAAATTACCATTTAAATTCTACTTGACAATGTTTTACTTGGCATTTGTATGTGTGTATTTCAGGCAATATTAATAAAAAGTTTTTTTATTTTTTGCTTTTAAGGTTTAATGATATAAGCCACTGGTGGAAACACCCAGGCTTGGAATCTCGATACTAAATTTCAATTTCTTTTTAGGACTATTGGAATTTTCTGTTTTATCTTGCATTATTTTTTTGCTAAGTTTTGCTTCTCAACCAGTTTTCCTGTCTTACAGTCACTGAATTTGTGGGTAGAAAGTTGACTGTAGGAAGGACCTGTAGTGATAACACCTTTTACCTTCTGGTTTTGGACATTTGAGCTCTCTTTCCTGATCAGGCTAGTTTATAGGGCTGTCAAATTTTCTTCCTTTCAAAGAGTCAGCTTTTGACTTTGTTCATTTTCTCTCTTTTGTTCTTCAGAAATATTAAATTTAAACTCCCCTTTAAATGTTCTCCCAGCCTCAGCGGCTTCATAGATTAGGTGATTTTTAAAATATTTATTTATTTATTTATTTGCATCTCAGTGCTAGGGGTTGGACCCAGGGAAGAGCAGGGCCACTGGGTTATACGCCCTGCTTTCTGTAGACTCTGATGTGCTCAGGTCTTCTGGCTTCACTGATACATTTGTTATTTAGAAATATCTTGTTTAATTTCAGAATAAAATAGTTGGTGTTTCCTTTCATACAATGTTGCTAGTGGGTTTGATTGGTTGTTAGATACTGTGTTTGGTTTTAATCCTTTTAAAATTATTAAATCTTTCAGCTCAACTTATAGTCGATGGGATGACTATATTTTCCTTAAAAGAATGTGCACTCTGAAGTTGCCAGGAGTCCTAGTCTATAAATATTAGCTAGGCCATGGTGGTTGGTAATATTATTCATATCAGTTGTATCATCAGTTACTGAGAGAATGGAGTTGAACTCCCTGACAATAGTTCAAGACTCATCTATTTCTCCTCAGCGTTTGGTCCTTGTATAGTGAGATTTTGCTCTAATATGAACATGTCTGTGCTTGCTATGACCCCTCTATCTTTACAAACAGGGCTGAATAGGCACTAATAAAACCCTGAACCTTGGTGATTCCTTATCTGATATTAAGATTATAACCCTGGCTATAAAAGAGAACTATTTCTTTCATTTTACCCTTACTTAAAAAAGATTTATTTATTTCATATGTGTGGATGCTTTGCCTGTATGCATGTCTGTGTACCATGTACATGCCTGGTGCCCAGGGAGGCCAGAAAGGGGCGTTAGATCTCTTGAAACTATAGTTACAGATGGTGATGAGCCATCATTTGGGTTCTGGTAATGAAATCCAGGTCTTCTGCAAGAGCAGCCAGTGCTCTTGGCAGGCGAGCCATCTCCTGTTCTCTGTCCTCAGTGTTTAAGGACGTCAGCTATGGAGGCTTTAGCTGGTGTTGGTTTGGCTTTTGCAGTAGCTTTGAACATCTGTCATTTTACTGTTCATCTGTGTGTCTCTCTTGCGTGTTTTCTGATCTGGCTTGGGTTTTTCAGATTCCCCTTTCTGCTTTCTTCTGGATGAAAGAACATGTGTTAGGATTTTGTTTTATTCTATTCATTCTCTCAATCTCTCTCTCTCTCTCTCTCTCTCTCTCTCTCTCTCTCTCTCTCACACACACACACACACACACACACACATTTATGTATTTGTGTGTGTACATGTTTACTTGTATGCATGTATCTATGGTATATGTGCAGAGATTATAGGATACCATGCAGGACTCAGCTCTCTTCCCCCGCTGTGTGGGTTACAGGGATTGACAAGCTTGGTGGCAAATATTCCTACCTTCTGAGTGAACTTGCCAGCACCACTAAAAACCCTGAATAGTCATTTTAGGGTTAAATTGCATCATTAAATTTAACCTTCTACTTAGAATGAGTAGATGATCACTTCATGTGAATGTAGAACTCTCACAGACATATACACATCAAACTCCCATCATGGTCCCTGCACACTCCCATCACACCCGCCAAACACCCCGTGTCCCCAACACACTTCCATCACACTCATCACACATCCACCACATATCCATCACATACCCATCATGCTTCCATCACGTGTCTGTCACACTCCCACCATGCTCCCACCACGCTCCCACCACGCTCCCACCATGCTCCCATCACGCTCCCACCACGCTCCCACCACGCTCCCACCATGCTCCCACCACGCTCCCACCATGCTCCCACCACGCTCCCATCATGCTTCCACCACGCTCCCACCATGCTCCCACCACCCTCCTGTCATGCTCCCACCACGCTCCCGTTATGCTTCCACTGTCTTCCCAACACACTTCCATCACACTCCCACCATGCTCCCACCACACTCCAATCACGCTCCCACCACGCTCCCACCACGCTCCCACCACGCTCCCACCACGCTCCCATCTCACTCCCATATACTTCCAACACCTTTATCTTCCTGTTTGCCATTGTTACCTGCAGTGTACCAGGAGATAGGCTGCAGTGTAAGAGGAGATAGGCTTTATATTTATTAAATTTTATCATGATTTCTCCCTGAAGTTCCAGGTGATGCCTCTTCTGTTCAGCCTCAAGTGTTCCTCTTAAATATTTATTTTTTGAGACTGTAACATACATTTCCTCCCTGTCCTTTCTCCCTTCAGACCCTCCCATATGCCCCCTTGCTCTATTTCAAATTCATAACCTCTTTCATTCATGTTGTATATGTATATTGTGTGTGTTCTTACATACATAAATTCAACCTGCCCAGTCCATACAATGTTGCTTGTAAATGTTTTCAGGCTAGCCGTTTGGTGTTGATAGCCAGTTGGCATGTGTTTTCCCGGGGAAGACTATTCTCCTGCTTAAGCATCCCTTAGCTGTCTGTAGAGCTGAGGCCTCATGACCTTTCCCCTGCCCACATTACCGTGTCAGTTGGTGTCCCCCTTGCTCTGCTCATGCTTGGGAAGTCACTTTGGTGAGACTGTGTTGAGGGAGATATTTAAAACGGCAGCACCCAATCTGGCTTGTTTTTAATCAGTAGCCATCTTTTTGACTAGCCTAGGCCTGCTCAGTCCACCGGCTCAGGTGGCCAGAGACACTGCCCCTGTCACCCACAGGACACCAGCATGGGAGATGGCTCTGCCAATCTTCCACTCTGTCTCTACAAGGCTGGGCTGAGCCCAGACCATCCTGTCATCCACATGGGCCCGGTAGAAATGAGACTGTAATGTTTAGATTATCCAAAGGCTTTCTATGTTTGGTAATGCTCAATAACAAGATGCCCACGCAATTGGAGGTGTTTCCCAGTTAACTAACCTTGATATAAGTTGTTACCCAGGACTGTTCTCGGTATATGTGTGTTCATCCATGGCTCTTACATCTCTGTCTCTCTTAGCTCTTCCTCTTCTTTCTCCTCCTCTTCTCCTTACTCCTCTTCTTCCTCTCCTTACTCTTCCCACCTTAGCTCCTCCCAACTTGTGGGGAAAATGTGCCACTATAAGACTGTATGGGTGTAGCTTCAGACATTCCCAGGAGACACAATCTCACAGTAAGTCTCCTTGTATACTGTCTCTATACCCTTTTTCTAAGATCCCCGAGCCTTGACTTTGGGAGCTGTGTGTTGTAGATCTATGAGTTGGAATTGGGTTCTAGGACTCTGGCATTGTGATTGGTTGTGGTTTTCTGCCATGGTTTCTGTCTATTCAAAGAGAAGCTGCCTTGATGAGGGGAGAAAACCACACTTATCTCTGGATATAAACACAGATATTTAGAAAGTAGTTAGAGGCTAGGCAGTGGTTGTGGTTCTCCTCCAAAATCCATGACATCATTAGCCCTGGATGGATGACTGGGTTTCCAGAACCAGGTATGATTTCCCTCCTGTCCAGTGAGTCTTCAGGCCATCTAGAGAACTGTTGGCTACCACCAAGGTATCAGTGCCAGCACTGTACACTCAGGGGCATTGTGCCATGCTGGGGTTGGTTTGGGTTTTAGGTATCATACCTCAGGAGGACTGTTGGTCACCTCCTTCCATTGGCAGCTTGTGTAGTGTCTTCTTGTCTCATGAGAGCAAGTCCTCAGGGAAGAGGCTTTCTTTCTTTCTTTCTTTCTTTCTTTCTTTCTTTCTTTCTTTCTTTTTTTAAGCTGGGTCTGAAGAGTTTATTGCCTTCTCTGCTTCATGGAAAATGTAACATGTTTCTTCAGCACAACTTTGTAAAGCACGGTGAGCATAGCTGAGTGTGTCATATTTCTACTCTCAGTCCACTTCGCAGGACCAAGTCATCAACTGTTCCACGGTAATTAAATACTTCTTGCAGTCCTTGGACACCATGCTTAACGTTCACTAATTTTCTCCTTTCAGTATAGGCAGCAATTCACCATTGTCTTTCAATTCCTTGACAGTATCCAATTGGGAGGAGGCTTTCAAGTCAGTTGCAGCTCAAGGGCCCCTGGGCCCTGGGTCTGAAGTACATGATGTCACCAGTAACGACTGACCTTCTATCTCTGGGTGGGTGGGTGGGGGCAGTCAAGGACATTAGCAGTAAGCTGTAATGTTCTGGGGGACTCTTGAACAAGCTGACCAACAACTTAAAAAAGAACTCTCATGCCTGGTGTTTGTTAGGGGTGGTCTTCAGTTCTTAGAGGGGTCACTGTCAGCCCAGATGGGGACATTTCATTTAAATGATACATGTGTACCTATACACAGACTTTCATGTATTATGAGTAATTTTAGGTTGGTAGTGATAGAATGTTTCCTTATGACTTTTTCAGACATCCTTACTGATACTTTACTGTCTCCTTTCTCCTGCGCTTTTCTTCCCCCTCTCTAAGCAGAGCCCCCTCCTTCATCCATTCCTCACCCATGAGGATTCAGACCACGTGTGCTCTGATGGTCCTCTCTGCTCCCCCATCCCCACCTCAGCACCGGTCCCTTTTGAGATTTCTGTAATAAAGCAGATGCAGTGGGTGTGAAATCTGGTTTCTTTTGGCTTCCGAGTGTCCTTATGGCACCTGTGTTAAGGGGCTGATGAGCCCACGCTCACATGGTCCAGGTAAGCACTCTCCCACTGGGCTTCGGCCTCAGTCTTCCTTTACTTTTTCTTTTTTCTTTTTTTTTGTTTTTTTTCTTTTTCTTTTTGTTTTTTTGTTTTTGTTTTTTGAGACAGGGTTTCTCTGTATAGCCCTGGCTGTCCTGGAACTCACTCTGTAGACCAGGCTGGCCTCAAACTCAGAAATCCACCTGCCTCTGTCTCCCAAGTGCTGGGATTAAAGGCGTGCACCACCACTGCCCGGCCCTTTATTTTTATTTTTTATTTTTTAAAAGAGACTGAATTTTTTTTTTATTGGATGTTTTATTTACATTTCCTATGTTGTCCCCTTACCCCCACCCCCCCCCCCCCCGGAACCCCCCATCCCCCCCCCCCCCCTCCTTCTTCTCTGTGGATGTAACCTCTATCTACCCCCCCCCCACTCCCACCTCCCCACCCTCAAAATTCCCACCCCCTGGGGCATCCAGCCTTCATGTGGTCAAGGTTCTCTTCTTCCACCTATGCCCAGCAGGGCCCTCCACTCTTACATATTCAACTGAAGCGCTGGATCCCTCCCTAAGTGCTCCCAGGCTGGTGGTTTAGACCCTGGGAGCTGTGGTTGGTTGGTATTGTTGCTCTCCTCATGGTGCCGCAAATCCTTTCAGGTCTCCTTCAGTCTTCTCACTAAGTTACTCAGCCTGGCTTTAGACTCCTTTGTGGCCTAGGCAGCCTTGGAGATTGTGGTCTTTTGGCCTCAATGTTCTGAGTAGCTGGGACAATGGACTGCTACTACCCAAGGCTGAGTGACAGTCACCTTTATTATTGAAAGATATTTTTTTTTGGGGGGGAGGGGCATAGAGTTCTGAGTTGAAAGGTTTTCCCTTTGGCATCATGGAGGACAACCATCTTTTCCTTGTTGTGTTCGGGATTGAACCTGGGCCCCCATGGTAGCACTGAGCCTCTTGGCTTCTCTCACCAAGCGTTGGTGGTCCTGATTACTTTTTTGGGAGGGTCTAACTGCCCTTTCTGCTGGCTTTTCTGGGTGTCCCAGTTCATTTTAGTGATCTGGCTATTGCTCTCTGTAGGAGTATCTTCGTTAGGGTTTCTATTTCTGTGGTAAAACACCATGACCATAAACAGCTTGGAGAGGAAAGAGTTCCAGTTCAGCGGAGGGTTCTCCATTATACCCATCACTGAGGGATGTCAGGGCAGGAAGCTGGTGGTAGGAATGGAAGTGGAGGCCATGGAGGAGTGATGGTTACTGGCTTGATCCTCCTGGCATGCTCAGTTTGCTTTTTCCACACTCCAGGACCCATGGGTGGTACCACTCACAGTGGTCTGGGTCTTTCAGCATCAATCATTAGCCAAGAAAATTCTCTACAGACCTGCTTCCAGGCTTATCCTGTGAAGGCATTTTCTTCCCTAAAATTCCTCCTTCCCAGATAACCCAAGCTTGTGCTCAATGACTTTAACCCAAGCTTGTGCCCAATGACCTCAACACTCACCGGCACAGCGTGCCTTTATGGTTACTCTCCGTTCTGTGAGGGGCCTGCTCCTTGAATCCTTAATTCATTGTCTTTTATTGTATCTAGGGAATCAGCTCGCTGTTCTTTCTCTCCTTACATGGCCTACCCTGTTTTTCGTTCTTCCTCCTTTTTCATCTGGGTCTGGCCTTTTCATATCTCCGCACTGTTTGCTTCTTCCTCCTGTTCTCTATGGTCCAAGCTCAATGGCTTTTATTGATTGATTTAGCTCACTGACTCTTCTTCCAATTCCATTACAATTAACGAACCTATATTGATGCAGTGTCATTAGCCAGGACCTACAGTTCACTCAGACTTCATTAGCTTCCCTTCCCCTGCGTCATCTCTCTGTCCAGGAATTTATTCTTCCCAGCCTGTATCTCTTGCAGCCTTCCCTGGTTTGTGATCACTGACTACATTTGTGACCACATTCCTGAGGGTGTGGTCAAGTATTCTGGGGAATGTCCCTAATACTGGGAAGGAAGCCCGCAGAGTTCAAGCACGCTCTGTTCATCCTTACCTACCCCCAACATGAAAGACTGCTGCTGGTGTTTACAGGACGCCACCCTCATAAAGTGGCTTCTTTATCTACCTTCCCACTGAGCCATATGGAAGGTCATCGTCATATACATTCAAATCGATAGAGTGGGAGTCTGCTCCTTTATGACTGTGTAGTACTCACATACATGGTTTGACATTGTCTTGCAAGGGAGAATTATCATTTATCTTCTGTCTGTCGTCTATCTATCTATCTATCTATCTATCTATCTATCTATCTATCTATCATCTATCTATCTATCTCTTATTTATACCATGATGGATTCATAGATATTTACTTGATTGTCTGGATTACAATTCAATAATAGTCATTTTAATGCTAAAAAGATCTACTTATTATTTTAAAACCATTGTTGTGGATTTTATAGTCTCAAGGTGGGTCATTGGTGGTCCCTGCCGTTGGTCTGTGTGACATCGTGGAATATCCTGATTGTTTCTTCTCCTGAGTGCTTCCTCAATTCCCACCGGGCTCATCTTGAGTATTCCCTGCCCTAATTCTAGAAGCATCCCCAGGGTACGTTAGCTGTTTTCTGTGGAGGATGACTTTAGGAACCAGGGTCTGGATGTGGAGTGCAGTATTACTTCTGAGTCCTCTCAGCTGGCAGGGAGGAGACATGGATGTAAGTGCACAGGAGCTTGAGGGTGTGCACACGTTGACACGTGCTCCTGGGTGCAGCCATCTGGACTGACACCAGGCATGAGCAGATGCAGGTGTCATCAACCTCATTGCTTGTCCATAAACTCTTCTCTCTACTGTGAGAGCCTGGATTCTACCACCTAACATCCATTTCTAATCCCACTGCACATGGATAGGAACATCCAAGTTACTAACCCATAGCACCATGTGTCCATGACTCAATGAGGTGTGCAGTTCCTCCTGCTTCCCACCCGCCTTCCCTGCACTGTGCTTTTGTGTGAGAATGAAGTCTCTTACTGCAGTATCCATGCCTGCTCAGAACTCTTCGACCTCCTAAATGTGTTTTTTAAAGAATTCGGATATGTTAAACTTTTTTTTTTTTTGAAACCAGAACATTTATTTTATGACTGATTGAAATCCTCAAGATGAACTGGATGCTGCAACAGCTGCCCTCTTGGGTTTAGGTGTCGCTCCTTCACGGAATCCATGTCTGCATCTGCGATAGGCAATCTTTAGGTGCCTCATCCGACCAGTCCCGGTAGTGTTTCGTCTCTTAGCCTTGGCGCTCCAGTTATACTTTCTCTTGCGCTTGGCAGGGTAGCCGCATTTGCCACAAGTCGACTTCTGAAGGTGGTAGGCCTTGGAGCCACAGCAGCGGCACAGCGTGTGCGTCTTATTGTGACGCTTTCCAAAGGATGATGTTTCTTTCGTCATCTTGCTTCTACCGGTGAGGCCAAAGAGACCTGAAAGCTATGTTAAACTTTTTAAAAAATATATTTTACCTTTATTTAGCCACAGGCCTCTGTCCGAGTGTACATGCATGTGTGAGTGCAGTGCTCACACAAGCCATCAGGTGGCGTGGCATCCTTTGGAGCTAGAGTGACAGGTGTGTGTGAGCTGCCTTGTGTGAGTGCTGGTAACAGAATTCGGGACCTCTGCAAGAGCAGAATACATTCCCAACCACAGAGCCACCTCTCCAGCTTAGAAGTTTCGAACTTCAATCAAGTCTAGTGTGCCAATGAATCCAGTTTCTCATGAACCCTGCTTAGGATGTTGTGTTTAAAAAGTCATCATCAAGCCGGGCAGCGGTGGCGCACGCCTTTAATCCCAGCACTTGGGAGGCAGAGGCAGGCGGATTTCTGAGTTCCAGGCCAGCCTGGTCTACAGAGTGAGTTCCAGGACAACCAGGGCTACACAGAGAAACCCTGTCTCAAAAAAACAAAACAAAACAAAACAAAACAAAACAAAACAAAACAAAACAAAACAAAA
>NW_021604602.1:5910178-5933659 GCF_004785775.1 Grammomys surdaster | reverse complement strand
AACAAAACAAAACAAAACAAAACAAAACAAAACAAAACAAAACAAAAAAGTCAGCATCAAATCCTGGGTCCTGCAGGATTTGTGTTGTTTCTTTCCTTCTAGAAATTTGGTAGCTTTAAAGTTGGCTTACAATTCATTTTGAATTAGTTTTTGTGGAAGATGTAATATCTGTTCTTAGCTGATGCCTCTTTCTCCTCCTCCTCCCTCCTTTTCCTCCTCCTCCTCCTTCTTCTCCTCCCCCTCCTCCTCCTCCTCCTCTTCCTTTTCCTTCCTCTCCCAACTTCTCTTTTGCCTTCTCTACACATCCCTCAATGCTTAGTTCCTTGCCTAGTGGTGACAAGGGGAATGAGGAAAAACCGACACTAAAGAAATGACCGCCACTGAAAAGCTGGGTTCGGGTGGGCTGTGAACACTGGTGGGGAGGCACAGACTACCACAACCACCCATAACCTCAGTGTGTTTCTTAGGTACAGTGCAGGGGGAAGAGTTGGCGAGTCTCTGTAAGAGGTCTCTGTAGGTGAGCATTCTCTAGCTGCAGATGTGCAGGAAGCGGAAGCTGTAGTCACTAGTTTTTGCACACACTGGTCAATCCCTATAAGAACTCATTCTCAGACCAGAGGAAGGCTTCGCCTTTCCAAGCTTGATTCCTATATGGAAGGCTTTACCCATTTCCCATGGGTCCTTCTCTAATTTCCCATGAGTCCAAGGCCTTGGTCTTTGACATGGCCTGGCTCATGTCAAAGTACACACATTCACTCAGGGCTTCTTCAGCTCCTACATCCCTCTTCTTTCTCCTCCTCCAACTCATCCCCTTCCTGCTCCTCTTTGCCCTCCTCCCCTCCTTTCTTCTTTGCATATGGGTCTGCATTAGTTCTCCAGCGCTGTCCGATGGGACAGCACTCAAGTTCTAATGAATCACAGTGGGAGACCAGCTGGCTGCATTTGTGTGGGTCTTATTCTTCCCGTTCCCCTCTGCTCTATTGATCGGCTAGCCTCTTCTCTTCCCACTGCAGATGGCCTTATAGCAAGTCTTAATGCCAGTCCTGTGACTGCTTCTATTGTTCTTTTTAAACCAAGAATGCTCTGGCTCTCGTGGCCTTTTGTCTTTTCAATCAACGTTGGAATCAGTTTGTCGATAGCTACACAACAGCCCGCTGAGATGTTTTCTGTTTGGAGTTGTATGGAATCTGTGGGTAAAAATGAAAAGAATATTGAGCATCTATGATCCCAGAAGAGACCTCCACTTATTCGGATATTCTTTAGTTTGATTTTTTTTTATTAGAGATTTGTAGTTTTCTGTATATAGATCCAAGTATATTTTGTCATATTTGCACCTGAGTATTTCATTCTTGGAGCTATCATAGATGCTATTGTACTTAAAATTTAAGTTCCGGTAGTTTATTGTTGGCTCATGGGAAAGCTACTGGTTTAAAATTTAAGTTCCGGTAGTTTATTGTTGGCTCATGGGAAAGCTACTGGTTTCTGTGTCTAAACGCTGCACCCTCGACCCTGCTGTGATTGCCTGGAGCTCTTCAAGGTTTGTTTCTGTGCCCATGTGTGGATTTGTTGGGATTTTCTTTCTTGATAACCATGTCAACTCTGAGTAAAGACGATTTTATTTCTTCCCTTAGAATCTATGCTCTTTGTGATTCCTTTCCTTATTGTACTAGCTGAGGCTTCAGTTTGCTGTGGGTTAGGAGCGTAGGCAGTGTCCTTGTCTTCATCTTGGTCTCACAGAGAATCATCCAGTGTCACTCTGACAAGTTCGACATCAGCTGTACGCTTTTGTAGGTACTTTACTGTGAGGCTGAGGGACTTCTTTCTTTTTCTAGTGTGCTAAGAATTAAAAACAAACAAACAAACAAACGGATGTGGGTTTTTCTAAAATGCTTTTCCTGTAGTTGATATGATCGATCATATGGTTTTCGCTCTTTATGCTGCTGTTGTGGTGAATTACATTAGTTGATTTTCGAACACTGACTCAGTCTTGTGTTCTTTAAAATTACTGCATTTGTCGTATATGTACATGAACGAGTATGTCGTTTGTGCATGCGTGAATGTGTGTGGATGTGCTTGTGCATTCATGTGTATATGTGTGTGCATGCACAAGTTTGTGTGTGCACATGTGTATGGGCACGCAAGCGTATAGTCCTGCATGTGCACGTGTGTGTATATGTGTGTGTATAGGTCATAAAACAATTCCCAGGAGTCGGTTCTCTTCTGTCACTCTGTGAGATCCAGGAATTGAACTCAGGGCATCAGGCTCGTAGGCACACCTCTCTCTATTAAGCTATCTCTCTGACCTTCTATTTGGTTCCTCTAATGGCTAGGGGTGTGAATTATGGTAGATTATGTCTTTCACAGAATTGGTACATTTCCTATAAGCCTTTAAAGTGAAGCATGGAATTGTGGGTAGATTCCTTTCTTGGTCTCTCACCAGCCGTGGCCTCATTGGTTGTAAACTCTCATTTCTGATGTCAATCATTTATATCTTCTCTCAGCTTTTCCTTCGCTAGCTATGTGAGCATTTTCATCCATTTTATTGATCTTTCCAAAGGACCAGCTTTTGTTGATTTTTTTCCTCCTGTAATGCTATTTTTGACCCCATTAAGTTTTGCTCAATTTATGATGATTTCTCTGAGCTTACTATAGACCCCAGTTACTCTTCATGTATGTATATGTTGCAGAACAGCTAAATAGAGCTGATCAACACAGGCCTTATTTCACATACGTGTCATTTATTTGTGGTGAGAACAATTGGAACCTATTGTTATCAGTTTTCAAGAACAGGAAATGCTGCCGTTAACCAAAGTGGCTACGTTGGCAGGTTATCACAGGCACTGTGAATTCAAGAGTGTGATGGCCATGCCATGTCTAGAATCAACTTCCTCCAGCACCTATATTCAATCTTCCCTTGCTCCCGCCGTGTCCTCTGGGCCATAGAGGGTGTGTGTGTATGTGAGACTGATGCCTGTCCATGGCTGAACACTCATGACTTATTCTCAGGATGTTGACCAGCTCAGAATGCCTGTAGTTATAAAGAGAGGAAACAGGCCATGAATTTGCATGTCATCCTTGCTCAGGGATCAGGCTGATCTCGATAAAGTCACAGTTACATTTTATGTGCTGCTGAGGTGAGCTCCCAGTACATTTTTGATTTGTGGTGCCCTGTGCCTGGGGATGCTGAACATTTTCTTCATGTCTTCCTGGCCATTGACAAGTGGTTCTTAAGAAATGTGCTTATTTGTCCATTTACTGATTGTATCATTTGTTCTCCTGGTTTGGTAAGTTTTAAGTTCTTTGAGTAGTCTGGATATTAACTCCGCCACATGAAGAACTGGCAAAGGGTTTTCTCCCACTCCTGAAGCTGCCTCTTCATGCTGGTAATTGCTTCCTGTGTTTTAAATTTGACTCAATTCCATTTGTCAATTCTTACTGTTATTTCCTGAACTATTGGAGTTCTTTTCAGAAAGCCCTTGTCTTAGAGCCTTTTCCTCTTGAAGTTCCCAAGTTTGAAGTCTTACATTAAAGTCATTGATGTATTTTGAATTGATTTTTATACTGGGTGAGAGACAGGGGTCTGGTTTTATGCTTCTATGTATGGGTATCTGGTTTCCTCAGGACCAGGAGAAACTGTCTTTTCTCCAACATATGTTTGATTTCTTTGTTGAGCACCAGCTATTGTAACAGCGGGTTTATTTCTGGGTCTTCTATTATATTGTGCTTGTCTATGCGTCTATTTTTTTTATTGTTTGAGAATTTCAAATGTGCTTATAATGTGTTTTAATTTAATTTTATGTAATCTCCTCCCCGTTTCTAATCTTCCAATTATTTCCCACCACTTTCCATCCCAATGAAATATTATCTCTTTTTAAAAATAAAGCCTTCTAGCCGGGCGGTGGTGGCGCACGCCTTTAATCCCAGCACTTGGGAGGCAGAGGCAGGCGGATTTCTGAGTTCGAGGCCAGCCTGGTCTATAGAGTGAGTTCCAGGACAGCCAGGGCTACACAGAGAAACCCTGTCTTGAAAAAGACAAAAAAAAAAAAAAAAGCCCTCTGAATCCACGTCTGTATGTGCGTCGGTGTAGTCCTCTACTGAAGAATGGTACCTACTCAGGGACCATACTTTGGAAGAAAACTGACTCTCTCTTTTCAGCAGCCGTCAACTGCCAATAGCTACTCAGCTAGGAGTGGAGCCATTCCCACCCTACTCCGTCCACGCTTGGATGCAAAATAACACACTTCTGTCCTTTGTGTAGCGTCTTCTGTCAAATACGAATAAGTAAATCTAATCACATATAAGACGTCCTGTGGAGAGAGGCTGTGATGTAGATGTTCCATTTAGAACTCATCACCCACATTCTCTTACTCTTACGTGGACCAGTTATGGGTTTCCGCCTTAGTCTCTGTAAAAAGAAGTGTATTTGGCGAGAGTTGAGAAATGTATGAATATATTGGTAATAATTATATTAGTGAGAAATTGAATAATATGTCCACTTGGCAGAATGATAGTAGCCGTTCTCTCCTTGGGTCTGAGACCTAGCGAGCCATTGGTCCTGGGCCCACTTAACAGTACCAGGCTTGTTGCATGGTTATATCTTGTAGAGCAGGCTTCAAATCCAATCATAAAGTGGTCGATTACTCCAATATTACTTGTGCCATTGTTATGCCAGTGGGTGTCCCTTGGCAGGCCAGTCATTGCTGTAATGCCCACAGTTCACACTGGGTAAGATTGTCGAGTCTTTTTCTCTACTGGTAGCATAAGCAGTACCTTCCAGCGTCAGGAAAGCTAGCCAGAATACATGAAGCCTCCAGGCCGGTATCCACTGGCTTCCTCCACGACCTATGATTTAGACGTTGTCTCCAGCAACAGGGTCTTACTATCACGTTCTGGCTGGTAAGCAAAAAAAAAAAAAAATAATAATAATAATAATAATAATGGTAACAGCCTGTATCTTAGTTACTTTTCTATTGCTGTGATGAAACACCCACAACCAAGGCAAATTATAAAAGAGCATTTGATTCGGATCACGGTTCCAGAGAGTTAGACTTTGTGATTTAGGCAGGAAGGTATGGTGTCAGGAACACCTGAGAGACACCTCCTCTGACAGGGTCAAACCTCTTAATCCTTCCCGAACAGTCACCAACTACTGCAGAAAGTTTCCTAAGACATAGACACAAAGCCGAAGAGTTTGGATGGAGTTTTACGCTACAAGGAGTGGGACTCTAGCCCAGCAAGACACCACATACCAACAGATGACGGCGTTGAACTGAGACCCGTGATTGGTCAGTTACAAAGAGTAAGAGGCTGCAGCCTGTTCAGCCCTTAGTGGGACAGACATATCACATCCCTCTCCACAATGTGGGGGAGGGCAGGAGGGGAGTTTTGTGTGAAGAGGGGGCAGAGAGATAGGAAAGGCCAGAGGTGGTGGGTGGCCCCTGGTAGATTGATGTGTTCAGTGAAAAGCCACACGTCTAAGAGTATATGAGCAGCACAAGTCGAATGTGATGGTCTTCCTCCTCCTCTACCTCCTCTACCTCCTCTACCTCCTCCTCCTCCTCCTCCTCCTCCTCCTCCTCCTCCTCCTCCTCCTCTCTCTTCTTTGGATTTTGAGACAGAGTTTTTCTGTGTAGCAGCCCTGGCTGTCCTGGAACTCACTCTGTAGACCAGGCTGTCCTTGAACTCAGACATCCAACTGCCTCTGCCTCCCAAGTTCTGAGATTAAAGGTGTGTGCCACCACTGCCCGGTTGGTGGTGTCTCCTCCTCCTCCTCCTCCTCTTCTTCTTCTTCTTCTTCTTCTTCTTCTTCTTCTTCTTCCTCTTCCTCTTCCTCTTCCTCTTCCTCTTCCCCTCCTCCTCCTCCTCCTCTCTCTCCCTCTCCCTCTCCCTCTCCCTCTCCCTCTCCCTCTTCCTCTCCCTCTCCCTCTCCCTCTCCTTCTTCTTCTTTTAAAGAGGACTCAAAACTGGTTGGATGCGGAGGTGGGGGTGGATTTGAGAGGACTTTGGGGAGGGAATGAATATGTTCACAATATGTTGTAGAAATTTCTAAAAGAGCTAACAAAAATGAGGGAGAAAACCCATGTAGGTCGTTACGGGGCTTGGGTAAGCAGCTCAGCTTCACTCAGTTCCACTGTGAGATTTGGACCTGAGCTCTGGGAGCAGGGCCACTGCCTCTGGCTCATTGGCTGGTGGCCCAAGGATATACTCGGATAAAGAGGCAAGAGACTCATTTTACCTGGGTATAAAAGTTAGGGCCCAGGGCAAGGGCTCCACATCCTCACAACCCAGAAAGCCTGTTGTCACACTGTCTACACGCCCTACATGGCTTCTCATCCTTTGGTCTTTCAGGCGTGGGAAAGAGGGTTGGTCCCTCTGCAGCTTCCAGCAGGAAGCTCTGCTCCAGGTTGTGAAAGAGACAGGGAAAGAGCCACTGCATCCCCATGTCACATCTGGGGGAACTGAGGCTCAGGGGTGAGGGGCTCCTCAGGTGGAGAACAGCCCTGTGTGGAGGGTGTGGGCCCTCCTCTGAGGCTTCTCCCCAGGCAGGGGCGGGGGTCGGTGCCAGCCTGGGTCCCAGGGGCTACCCCTATTTGGCTTCTCAGCCATTTTTTGTTAACCTCTGTCTCCTTGGGTCTCCCACCAAGGAGAGAGTCCCTGACCAGGATGGGCAAGGACATAGTAGCCGTTGTTTCTGCATGATGCCCTCGGGAAAAGCAGGAGAGCAAGACCTCTGAATAGTGTCCCAGGCAGTCACAAACTGTGACCTTGGTGCGGAGGAAAGAAAGCTGGAGAGACATAAAGATTAGCACTCAGAGAAATGGATGGGGGACGGGGGAAGGATTGTGGAAAGGAGTGACCTGGAGGGGGGCAGTGAGTGGGATGGATGTAAGGTGATTAAGTAAAAGATAGTAATAAAAAGATTAGCAGGTGATTAGGGCTCAGCGGTGGGCCCCTTTAATCTCAGTACCCACACATCTCTCTATAAATCTTTGTTCGGGGACCTAAGAACTTGGAAATCCTTTCAGGACTCCAAGAGCCTCCTGTGACACTGGAAAAAGCCCTCTCCAAGTGTCCTTTCAACTGTGACCTTGAGGTCAGAGTGCCTCTCAGGGGCTGTCCTGAGGTGGTTGTGAATTTTGTAGGAGGGTTAACATGGTCCACTAGGAAAAAACTCCAGGAGAAGAGGTGGGTATTTTGAAGTCTGGGGCTTGTTTCTTGACACTTCCCTGGGTTCTGCTTTGGAAGATGACAAGAGAAAGACCCACTGAGATAGATATCTCTTATTTGAGACACCAGTTAGGCTATGGACATGTGGCAGACTCAGAATGACCATGAGTTAGTCACGGTATGCATGTATGCTGTAGGGTTCGCTGTGCTGCAAATGTACCAGGGACCCACGCCTCGAGTCTTTCCTTGCCAGCCTGGGTCAGGATGGCTGCCCCTAGGTGGTTTCCATTTCAGAGGAAGAACATGGTAAGAGGAGAAGGGGCAGGTTCCACTGCCTGTTAACGATGTGACCTGGAAGAGGAACATGCCACTTCTGCTCACATGGTATTGGCATGAATTTAGTCACGTGATCACCCCAACAATAAGGTAATAATCTGGGACATGTAGTGTGTGTGTATGCATGTTTATGTGATCATGCACATGTATGTATGCATGTATGTATGTGCATGTGCAAGTGCATGTATGTATGCATGTATGTATGTGCATGTGCATGTATGTGTGCTCATGTGGTGACAGGAGGTCAATGTCCAGTGTCTTTCTTTCTTTTTTTTTTTCAAGACAGGGTTTCTCTGTGGAGCCCTGGCTGTCCTGGAACTCACTCTGTAGACCAGGCTAGCCTCGAACTCTTGAACTCAGAAATCCACCTGCCTCTGCCTCCCAAGTGCTGGGATTAAAGGTGTGTGCCACCATAGCCTGGTGTCCATTGTCTTTCTCAATCCCTTCTCTATCTTGAAAATAAAATGATTAAGTGTGTGTGTGTGTGAACATGTAAGTCAGAAGAAAACCTGTGGGAATCAGTCCTCTCCTTCCACCTTGTGAGTCCTAGGATTTGAACTCAGGTCTTTAGGCTTGGCAGCAGACCCTTTTATCTTCTGAGCCATCTTGCTGGCCCTATCATAGATTTTGAGATAGGGTCTGTTCTTGAACCTGAAGCTCACTAGTTAGCTAGGCTGGCTGGCCCGTGATCCCCAGCAATCCCCCTGTCTCTGCCTCTCTAACATTAGCATTATGGTCCTGTGCTTTGGTCCCCACACCTGGCTTTTTTAGGTGGTTGCTGGGACCAAACTCAGGTCATCATGCTTGCTTTGCAAGCGATTTACCAACCATTTCTACAGCACTGAAAAAGCAGTTTTTATTCTGGCTGGCTGCGTGCCCAGTCAACCCAGGGTTCTGTTACTGTAGGAAAAAAAGAAAAGAAAACCTGAGTCAGAGATGGGATTGTTGGGAGGGGACTGAGTGAATGGCACGCTCAGATTAGGTCAGCAACCATCTGGGGAGAAGCTACTTTATTCCCAAGGCTAGCTCACCCTTCTACACATGACCCCTTGCACACTGGTGACTTGAGAGCCACATCAGAAGCCTGGTGTGTCCAAATGGAAACTGGGGTTTGCCTCACTCCCCTCATTCTGTCACTGTGATAATGACCCAGTGTAGAAACTCCCTGATTTGTGGCAGATTTAAGTCCAGTTAAACCCAGTCACAGGCAGAACGTATCGCAAGTGGAAGATGCTTAGAACACTTGGCCCTCCGAGTGCCCTGGTTTAGTCACACAGGACTTTGGGACAGATGGGCTTGGGGTTTGTTGCTGTCCCCCAATGTCAAGAGAGTGAACCACATTCACATCCCTAACCCAGGAAAATCCCCAAATTCAGTATTCACAGGGCATCTTACGCCACTGCCATCAGAACTCAGAGGCTGAGCGAGCACCTGGTCAACTGTGAGGGGCAATGCTGTCCCTGTCTGTGCCCATCCGCAGGCTGTTCCCCGGGGCAGGGGCTTCCCAGTAGGAACATCAATGGGAGGTGTGTGTTCCCGGTCTTTCTCCCTTGTGCCTCCAACTCCCCAGAGTCAATCCAGTGCCAAGGAGCTCTGGTCTCTGGAGCTTTGATTCTTCTGCCTCCAGGGACACTGACTGGAATCCCGGCTCAGCCTCTCTCTTTTTCCCTAACCCAGAAATGCAGTTGACCGACAGGAGCTTGCCCCGGGCATGAAGAGGAGAAAGGTTTATCCTTGATGTGCCTTACTGGCATCAAGCCTGGCAGTGCAGGTTTAACAAATGCCTGTGGCTCTGGAGACCCAGCTGCATGTCCTACCTTCTCCACTCCCTGGCTTGGGGTTCACATGCAAGTTATAACCTCTTTGCCTTCTGAAATGCTCCCTCCTTTGGACAGGCTGGATTTTATAACAGACCACGGCCCTGTTTTTTCCTTTGGCTGCTAGGGAACTCTGCTTAAACCAAAGCCTGATTTTAAGAACTGTACTTATCCCCTTTTTTTTTTCTGTGATTGTTTCGAGTCTTTCTTCTAATTCCACGGTTTCTGACTTCATCAATGAGTGGAAACATAGTTAAGAAGGCCACAGTCACCTATTTTCAAGATGAGAAAAATTTCAGGCCCTCATAGGTTCTTCTGATGATCCAAAAAAGGAAAGGGTGGGTGGGAGAGGCTGGTGGGTGGGTGCCATGTTGATGGTGGCAAAGTTGTCACCAGGCTTTACTTCCCTGTTGAGGCTCCATTGTATTCCTTTGCAATGTTTAGGAGTGGAACCAGAGATCCCACTTGGAAGTCTTAGGGGCAGCAGATGCATGCTTCTGGATTCCCTTCACTGTGAGGGCTAGCCTTGGCTACAATATGTTGCAGAAGGCATGGGAGTCAGTCTTTCTCCACAGCCTTCTTGGCCCCAGCTGTTCACCTTTATTGTCAACTTGATCAAATCAAGAATCAACTAGCAGACAGACACCACCACCGGGAAATCTGTGAGGACATTTCTCAAGAGGATGACCCGGAGGGCTGAGGATTGACTCTCCCTCAGAAGACGTGGTACCCTCACTTGACTGTTGAGTATTTGTGATGATTAGCTTCAATGGCCAATTTGATGTAACTCAACATCACCTGGGATGAGAATCCCAGTGAGGAATTGTCTGCGTTGGGTCGGCCCCCGGGAGACCATCTCAGTAAGCTGATTGATGTGGGAAGACCTAGTCCATCGTGGGCCACGCTGTTTTCTAGGTAGAGATCGTGACCTGTCGAGGAGTGGAAAGCCACAGCTGAGTGCAAGCAACAGGACAGGCGTGCATGTCTGTAAAACTGAGATATTTTCAGATCTATTTATTTGATGAATATGGGTATTTTGCCTGCACATGTGTATGTATGTGTACGTACATGTACCATGTGTATGCCTGGTACACAAAGAGGCCAGAAGAGGGCATCAGACCCCCTGGAATTGCAGTTATGGATAGTTGTAAACCACCATGTGGGCGCCTTGGTCATCCGAAAGAGCAATCAATGCTCTACACTGTTGAACAGCTTCCATCTCTCCGGCCACTTTTATTTTTGTGTGTATGAGTGTTTTGCCTGCATGTGTGTCTGTGTACCCTGTGCCTGCAGTGACTGTGGAGGCCAGAAGAGGGCGTCTGATCCCCTGAAACCGGAGTTACAGATGGTTGTGAGCCACCATGTACATGCTGGGAGTTGAACCCAGATCCTGTGGAAGAGCAGCTGGTGCTCTTAACCACTGAGGCATCTCTCCGGACTCACGTGCAGCCGTTTCTCTCCTGATGGTGGACATGGTATGATTAGCTGTTTGCTGTTTGCAGTTCCTGCCTTGACTGTCCCACGTTGATGGAGGGTGACTTGGAACTGTAAGCCGAAGTCACCCCCCCCCCCCTTCACGTCTGTGTTGTTTCTTGTCAGAGTGGTCTATAGGACATTAGACTACAATTGAGTTTATCTCATTCTTCTTGCTGCTGCTGTGAGAATTCCACTTCTTCTGGGATGGACTGAAGCCCAGAGTCTCCTAAGAATCCTCCAGGCCTCCAGCACTTGATTCGACTGCTGAGGCATCCGCCCATTCTCCGCCTCTCCGGTGTGAAGATGGCCATTGCTAGACTACCTGGATCTCATTATACATTCTAAGCCAATAAACCCCCTATTTAAAACTACTTATTTTAAAATTATGTGCGTGTGTGTGTGTGTCTACACACGTGTGAGTGCAGGTGGTTACAGAATCCAGAAGGGGTATCAGATCTCTTTGAGCTGGTGCTTTGGGGGTTTGTAAAGTGCCTGATGGGAGGGCAGGGAAGTGAATGATGGATCTCTGTAAGGGTAGTGTGTGCTCTTAACTGCTGAGTCATTCCTCAGCTTCATATGTATACCATGTACATGTATATACATATATATATATATATGAATGAATCTGAATCTTCCATATGCATGTACAATTAATATATAACACACAATACACAATACAAAATATAATATATGATGTGTGATATATGATACACTACACACTATAATATACAATATATAATATATTATATAATACATGGTACATAATACACACACACACATACACACACACACACACATATATAAATTAGAGTCACCCTTGTGGAAAGAAAGAGGGAGAGTGGACCAGGGAAGTGGTGGCTTGCTACAGGGGCATGGCAGAACATCATGTAACTTCCACACACTTGCTCTGGATGAGGACCACGGTCCTAGTGAGGAGGCTGGCTTTCATCTGCCTGGTTTGTTGGAGTGAACTCTACAAGACAGGGGTCATGGAAATCCCCATAGACCATGACTGTGACATCCTGAGTGCTTAGGTGGCTAAGCCCTCCCACCCAAGACACTTCCTAGGGTGGCTGTGTTAGTCTCACTTCTGGGGGTGTAATAACATACCCTGAGAGAAGGCAACGTGGTGGGCAGGAGAGAGCTTCTTCCATCCCATAATTCCAGGTGACTGGCTAACACAGTTGGTAGGTCAACGCAGGCCCGTATGCAGCAGGTCACGTCCCATCTGGTCAAGACCGGAGAACAAATTAAGGCATGCGTGCTCGGAGCTCACTTTCCCTACTCTTTCAAAATGCTTATTTATTGTGGGTGCGGTGAACTTTATTGATGGCATTCAAGAGAGGAGGGCTCCCTCGGCCCCTCCTGTTATTGTGAACATCTGGGATGGAAACTGTGAGGGAGATGCTCAGCATCGGGGGGCCGAGTCAGGACAAGGACTCCTCAGCAGTCGAGGGCCTTTCTTGACCTTGCTGGGGTGGATGGTCCAGGACTCCTTCCTCCTTGGAGACTGTGTAGGCCATGAGGTCTACTACCCTGTTGCTGTAGCCATATTCATTGCCTTACCAGAAAATGAGCTTCACAAAGTTGTCATTGAGAGCAATTCCATCCCCATCATCAAAGATGGAAGAATGGGAGTCACTATTAAAGTCACAGGAGACCACATGGTCCTCCGTGTAGCCCAGGATGTCCTTTAGTGGGTCCTCAGATGCCTGCTTCAACACCTTCTTGATATCCTCATACCTAGCAGGTTTCTCTAGCAGCATGTCAGATCCATGACAGACGCCGTTGGAGGTAAGAATGCAGAAAGTCATTCTACTGAGCTTCCATTCAGCTCTGGGATGACATTGTCTGCAGCCTTGGCAGCACCAGTGGGTACAGGGATGATGCACTGGGCAGTCCCATGGCCATCATGCCACAGATTTCCAGAGGGAGCCATCCACAGTCTTCTGAGTGGCGGTGATGGCATGGACCGTGATCATGAGCCCTTCTGCGATGCCAAAGTTCTCATGGATGACCTTGGCCAGGGGGGATAAGCAGTTGTTGGGTGCAGGAAGCATTGCTGACAATCTTGAGTGAGTTGTCATACTTCTCATGGTTCACGTCATCACAAACATGGGGCACCAGCAGAAGGGGCAGAGGTGATGACCCCTTTGGCTCCACCCTTCAAGTGAACCCTGCCTTCTCCATGGAAGTGAAGATGCCAATAGATTCCACAGTATACTCAGCACCAGCATTACGCCATTAGATGTTAGCGGGATCTCGCTCCTGGAAGATGGTGATGGGCTTCCCGTTGATGACAAGCTTCCTGTTCTCAGCCTTGACTGTGCCGTTGAACTTTCCATGGGTGGAGTCATACTGAACCATGTAGACCATGTAGTTGAGGTCAATGAAGGGGTCATTGATGGCAAAAAGTTACACTTTGCCAGATGAGCCGGCAGCCCAGGTAACCAGGGCCCATAAATAAAATCAAATCCATTTATTCTGACCTTCACCATCATATCTAAGGGGCAAGGCCGGCCGGCACTGCACAAGAAAATGTGGCTGTCTTTGGAATAGGGAGGAACACAGAGCATTGTCTTTACTTTTAATTACGAGTATCTTGTTCTAGTTTGGTTTGTATTTCTGTGATAAACACCATGAACAAAAACAACTTCAGAAGGAACAAGTTTGTTTGGCTCATATTTCCATGTCACTGTCCGTTGTCAGGGGAAGCCAGGGGAGGAACTAAAGTAGGAACCTGGAGGCCAGAACTGAAGCAGAGGCCATGGAAGAACATTTCTCGTTGGCTAACATTTTCCTTATGGCCTGCTCAGTGTCTTGGTCGCTGTTCCACTGTGAAGAGACACCATGACCAAGGCTACTCTTATGAGGGAAAGCATTTAATTGGGCCTGGCTTACAGTTTTAGAGGTTCAGTCCATTATCATCATGGCGGGGAGCATGGAGGCAGGGAGGCAGATGCTAGAGCAGTAGCTGAGAGCTACATCCAGATCTGAAGGTGGAGAGAGATACACTGGACCTGGTGTGAGCTTCTGAAATCTCAAAGCCCACCCCCAGTGACACTTTTCATCCAACAAGGTCATTCTTCTAATCCTTCTAATCCTTTCAAACCGTTCTGCTCTCTGGTCACTAAGCATTCAAATATATGAGCCTATGTGATGGTTTGTATATGCTCGGCCCAGAGAACGGCATGATTAGAAGGTGTGGCCCTGTTGGAGTAGGTGTGTCACTGTGGGCATGGGCTATAAGACCCTCCTCCTAGCTGCCTGGAAGTCAGTATTCTACTAGCAGCCTTCAGATGAAGATGTAGAATTCTCAGTTTCTCTTGCACCATGCCTGCCTGGATGCTACCATGCTCCTGCCTTGATAAGCCAGCCCCAATTAAATGTTGTCCTTTATAAGACTTGCCTTGGTCTTGGTGTCTCTTCACAGCAGTAAAACCCTGACTAAGACAGAAGTTGGTACCAGGGACTGGGGTATTGTTGTGATAGGCCTGACCATGCTTTTGTTTGGAAGAATGTGGATTTGGGGACTTTGGATTTGGAAAGCAGTGGAATGCTTTAACTGGGGCTTAATGGGCCATCCTAGTAGGAATATGGAAGACTTTGTTATTGAGAGTGATTTGAACTATGAAGACCTGGCCTAGGTTTCAGTGGAGAATTTCAGTATGTGGCATGAAGACAGTTTTTATGGTTTTATGGTGAAGAATGTGGCTACTTTTGCCCTTGTCTGAAGAGTCTGCCTGAGGCGAAGGTGAAGAGACGCAGATTAATTACATTGATAAAGAAGTCACAGAGATGCCCCTCATAGACTTTGTTCTTGGGTGAAGTCTCATGAAGGGCACTTTAAATAATTGTAGCAAGCTGAGAAAGGAAACATGTAAAAGATATGGTTTGAGTGTTAAAGGGGCACCAGGAAGTGAAATGGAGCTGAATCCTGTGTTCAAGGAGATAACAAATTAAGGGAGTGGGACTTTGGGACAAGATTCTACCCAGCTAAGTTTAGTTCTAGGCATAGTGATACACATCTTTAATCCCAGAAGGCAAAGACAAGCAGATCTCTGAGTTCAAGGCCAGCCTAGAGCACGTTCTAAGCAAAGAAAACTTTAAATCCATGCTTAGTGGACCACACCTTTAATCCCAGTGCTTAGGAGACAGGTATGTAGATCTCTGAGTTCAAAGTCAGTCTACAGAGTAAGTTCCAGGACAGCTAAGCTTAGACAGAAACCTGGTGATGATGTAATAGAACAAGGGGCCATGTTCCAGCCCTAGCAAGCAGCAGAACTAGGCAGCTTTGGCCACATGGCTCTGGCTTTAGAGTCCAGAATAGAAGGGACTACTGGGACAATTGATGCTGGTTAGCTAGAACTAAGAAACTAGTGGTGATTAAGTAGAGACCAGCATCACTGAGGTGAAAGCTTCTGGAAGTGTTTTCTGAGAGCACAAAGAAGCTGTGTTCCAGAGATAGCCAGGGTCGTACCACATGCTACAGCTGGACTTGGTAATGTTTAACAGTCACCCAGGTGGTACTGGTTTTGAAGGCATGAAGGGGTCATGGAGATCAGCTGAGGCTTGGCACTGTGAGAGGAGGCCATGGAAGGCCATTGGTGAAGGTGCAGCCTTAGTTGTAGTTGATGGCCCAGGACTGAAGGGGTCATGCAAAGGAGTTGAGGCTTGGTACCATGAAGAGAGCCTATGAGAGGCTATTGGTGAAGCCTCGTTGGAGTGGAAGACTACAGCGTATTGGAGATGCTGGTACCATGGGACGATCACCAAGAACAGCAGTGGAGTGGATCAACCTGAGCTTAGAGTGCTACAGGGGGCAGAGCTGGAGAAATGACACCAGCCCTTTGGAGGAGTCCAGAAGATCACGTGTGGATCCCAGACATTAAAACAAGAAGCTGTTAACATTGAAGTTGCCTTGGAGACCCCAAGAGTTTTGAGATGCCAGAGCTGTGGGTTATCTGCTGAGGAAAGCTGCCAATAGGGGATGGAACCAGCCTAGGAGAAAGAAGTGTGTTGCAGTCAGCAAAGATGAAAGAAGAGCTGGAGATCTGAAGACTGCTTTGACGTCAGACACGGAGATGCAGAGTTTGGAGTGTGCCCAGCTGGTTTCCTGTCTTACTTTGGGGATTACAGTTAAGTGATTGGATGAATCTCAGAAGAGACTTGAACTTTGGACTTTTAACATTGTTGAGACCGGAATAGACTATGGGGGTTTTGCAAGTTGGACTAAATGTATTTTGCATTATGCTATGTGTAGATATGGCCTCCATAGACTCGTATATTTGAACAAGCCTTATGGAGGCCAGGGAGTGGAATGTGATGGTTTGTGTATGCTTGGCCCAGGGAGTGGTACTATTCAAAGTTGTGGCCCTGTTGGAGTAGGTGTGTCACTGTGGGCATGGGTTTAAGACTCTCCTAGCTGCCTATAAGCCAGTATTCTGCTAGCAGCCTTCAGAAGAAGATATAGAACTCTGATTTCCTCCTGCACCATGCCTGCCTGGATGCTGCCATGCTCCCGCCTTGATGATGCTGGACTGAACCTCTGAATCTGTAAGCCAGCCCCAATTAAATGTTGTCCTTTATAAGACTTGCCTTGTTGCCTTGCCACTTATTGCAAGAGATATTTAAATCGGCGGCATTCAATCTGGCATTTCTTAATCAGCTGCCATGTTCCCGACTAGCCTAGGCCTGCAGCCTTAAGCGGTGGTGGCGTATGTATCACTGCTGCTCAGTTTATGCTGTCTGCTCAGGAGACCAGAGATACCAGCCCTGCCACCCATGAGATGCCAATGTGGGAGATGGCTATGCCAACCTTCCATGCTGTCTTCACATGGTTGGGCTGAGCCCTGACCATCTCGCCATCCACATGGAACCTGGTATGAATGAAACTCTAATGCTTAAAGATTAATCAGAGGCTTTATATGTTTGGTAAAGCTCAATAACAATATGCTCATACAATTAGAGGTGTTTCTCAATTAGCTAACTCAAATATTAGCTGTTACCCGGGACTGCTCTCCATACCTGCATGGCTCTTCATCCTCCTACCTTGCTGTCTCTTGACAGCAGTATAGCCCAAACTAAGACACCTCTTTGGTTGGGGGTTCAGTCTCTGAGAGTCCCCTAGGGTCCAGGTTAATTGATTCTGTTGATCTTCCTGTGGAGTTTTTAATCACCTTCAGGGCCCCGAAATCCTTCCCCCGCCCCAACTCTTCCATAAGAGTCCAAGCTCCTTTCAATGTTTGTTGAATGAGTTTGGCAGTGTTTCTTCTGTTTCTATTTCATGGAATAGTTCGAGGAATATTGGTATTAGCCCTTCTTTGAAAGTCTGGTAGAATTCTGCACTAAAACCATCTGGCCCTGGTGTTCCCCCCGCCCCTTTTGTTGGGAGACTTTTACCGGCTTCTTTTATTTCCCTAGGGGTTATAGATCTGTTTAGATAGTTTATACCTGATCTTGATTTAACTCTGGTAAGTGGTATCTGTCTAGAAAATCATTCATCTCATTAAGAATTTCCAATTTTGTGAAGCACAGTCTTTCGAAATAAGACCCAATGATTCTTGAATGTCCTCATTGTCCCCATCCTGGTCCACCCTCTGAGTGTTCCACATCCCACACCTCCTTCCCCCCCCCCCCCCGTCTCCTGTACTTCTTAAAGAGATTATTTATTTCTTCTTTAAAGATCTCTATCATCTTTCTAAGATAGGGCTTTTTTATCCTTCAGTTGTGTTAGGATATCCAGGGCTTGCTGTAGTAGGGTAGCTGTGCTCTGAAGGTGTCATATTGCCGTGGCTTTTGTTGATTATGTTTGGTTGCTTTTTGAGGGCCTTTAGCCAGTTGGATGGCTTTAGTCTCTGGATTTTCTTGTTGTAGTAGGTATTAGGAGGGGGCCTAACTTCAATGATCCTGATGTGGCGGGCTTCTTTGGCAGGTATGGCTCTTGATCAGCAGGTCTGATGAAGGTGGGCAGACAGGTGGCAGGACATTGGAGGGCACACCAGGAAGAGCAGGCTGCTCAGGGGAACTGGGAGTGCCCTAGGGGACCCAGCAAGCAGGGAAGATGGGTGCTGGAAGAAAATACCTTACTTGTAGGACTTCAGATTAGAGGTCTCATGAAGGTGGGTAGAGAGGTGACTGTACAGTGGAGAATTTTCAGTTTTTAAAAGAAGATTTATCATTTTATGCTTGTGTGTGTTGGTGTCTGTGTGTCCATATATGAGCCATGTGTGTTTGTAGAGGTGGGGGTGGGGCACTGGCTCTCTTGCAACTTGAGTTACAGGTAGTTATGAGCGTCTGGATGTGGGTTCTGACATTTGAACACAGGTCCTCTGTAAGTCAGCCAGTGCTCATAACCACTGTACCATCTGTGCAGCCCCGAGTTTTCAGTTTACTCTCTAGAGCTTTCAATGTCTGGACTCTGATCTCCAAGACACCTTTTTATTGTCCCAGCACAAAACACACGCCTGTGCTTCAGCGACACCGGCGTCTTTAACAACCAAGATGTTTTGTCCACATTTTCCTTGTTTGCGACTTTAAATATGTGCATGCCCCTCTCTGGACAAACTATACTTGTTTCAAAGTTTTCTGATCTTCTTTTTGCTGCCAATTCTCATTGTAAATGTGGCTAAGACAAGCGAGCGATGCCCACGCCATGGCTCAAATGCCATATTGTCTAGAGATTTCCTCTGCCAAATTAATCAATCCCTTATTTTTAAACTAAGCATCATCAAATTTTCCAGACATGGACAGAAGGTGTGCCTTATTTTTTTTTTTCCCCTACAGAAAATGTGACACGAGTCTCCTGGATCCCAATTCTGAGTAAAGTCCTCGTTCCCACCTGGAGTCTCACGAGCACGGTTTTACCTCTCCCCTAGTCTTCCAGAACTGCCCATCCATCTCTGCTTACAGCATTGTAGGACTTTCTCAAGTCTGCATCTCCAAATTTTCCCAGTTTCCTCCTGCAAGCCAGTTCCAGAGGCCTGAGCCCTACATAGCTACATTTAGCTGTAGCAACTATTCCACCTCTCTGGTGACAATTCTCTGCATTAATTACTCATGGGCACCATGACAGAGTGCCTAACACAATCAATTTAAAGTAGGAAGCGTTTAGAAGTGATCCTCCTGCCCCGACCCCTTGAATCCTGGGATCACAGGCGTGTGTCACCATGCCCTGTTTATACCAAGACTTATTCTGCCTCCCAGCTGTCATATCTGGGAAGTCCCCAGAAAATTGCTGAGTCTGGGGCCATGTAAGTATGGCAGAAGTTATTCAAATACAGTGAACTGAGAAGCAGAGAACATGCCAGGACCTAGAAACCAGGCATAACCTGTAAACACCTATCTTTAATGACCCACACACACCAACCAACCTTACCTCCAAAGACTCCAAAACTTCCCCAAACAGCGCCTGCATCTTCAGAGTAAGCAAGTGTTAAGGGCATGAGCCAGTGGAGACAGGGTGCGTGTCGGATTCTAAGTACACATTTTTGAGAGGAGAAGAAGATGCATCTGTACCTGAGAAGGTGGTTTGCATAGGAAGATAATGGCTGCCTTGCTTGAGAGTAGTGAGGGCAGATAGGAGCCCACTTTGAAGGCTGAGGTCCCACTTTGGAGCCTCACTACTGCAAGGGGGAGGCTTTCTAGGTTGCAAGTGTACCTGTCACAGGCCCAATGATGACAGAGTAGCGTGGTGGCTGAGGCAGGAAGCCACTGATGTGGAGAAGCTCCCACATGCAGGGCCTTGGCTGAGTCTCTTCTTGCCCTGGGGCCGTGTTTTCTGTGACTCGAGAATGTGAGACAAGAATCAGGTGGCTGGTCCTGGTTAAAGCCTTAACTCTGTGAACTTTAATTTTATTGACTTAAGACGAGATTTCTTTTAAGTACTGTATCCAGTTCTGAGACACTACACATAGCCAGCTCTCTGTAAATCCAGCCAGCATTCTGGTCACTTTTGTTAAAACTGTGCCTGCAGCTTTTGCAAAAGGCCAGCATTGTAAAGGGCCTTAGATACAGGGGCTCTCTGGCCTGTCGGGTGTGCAGACAGCTGTGGCCCTAGGTAGAGGCTCCGTGTGTAGCTTCTTCTATACAGGCCCAGGCCCTCGATCCAGCACACCTGGCCCAGGACTGCTCTGGATGGGAGGGGCCGTGAACACAGCACTCTGCAATGGATGAGCAAGAAGTGAAAAACGGAGCAAAAATAAACAAGGAAGGAAACGGGGCAAGGTGAATGTTGAGTCAAGGATGCCGTTGTTAGGAGCCCCGTCCGCCATTGCAACATGGCGCCGGTTTCCTGCTTCCTGGTTCTTTCGAGCCTTGCTTGAATGTGCGCCTGCGCAAGGCGCGAAAACCAGTATGCTAATTTGGCGATATCATAAGAGCCAATGAGTATGTGGCACGTCTCCTAAGGCTCTATATAAGCCACAGGATTTTGGGGCTTGGGGTCCCTCACCTCACTACCATCTAAGAGAGCTGTAACACTAAAAGAGCTGTAACAATAAAACTGCTGTCAGAAGAATCCTGAGCGTGGCGTTCTCCTTATCAGCGAGGCGGCGCCCCACATGCCGTGTCTGGAGCTGGAAGGGAACTGTGAAGATCTAGAGGACCATACTGGCTTCTTGTAGGTCTCTTTCCTTTGCATTTCTATTTTTTCAAATTAAATTAATTAATTTATTTATATTCCAAAAGTTGTCCCTTTTCCAGGTGCTCCCTCCCTGAGTTCTTTACCCCCTCCCACTTACCCCCTGCCTCGAGATGGTGCTCCCCCAGGAGCCTACCCACCCCACCTCACCCCCACCAGCATCGCTCTTCCCTGGGGCATCGAGTTTCCACAGGATTAAACGCATCCTCTCCCACTGAGGCCAGACAAGGCAGGCCTCTGCTATACATGTGCACAGGGCCACGAACCAATCCATGTGTGCTCCTTGGGTTTTGGCTTAGTCTCTGGGAGCTCTGAGGAGTCCAGGTTGGCTGACACTGTTGTTCTTCCTATGGGGTTGCAATCCCCTTCAGCTCCTTCAGTCTTTCCTCTAACTCTTTCATATTGATTCCTGACCTCAATCCAATGGTTGTCTGTAAGTATCTGCATTTGTCTCAGTCAGTTGCTGGTAGAGCCTCTCAGAGGACAGCCATGCCAGGCTCCTGTCTGCGTGCACAATATGGACTCAGTAATAGTGTCAGGATTTGGTGTGCGTGCATGAGATGGATCCCAGGTGCCCTTTCTTTTAGTCTCTGCTCCATTTTTGTCCCTACATTTCCTTTAGACAGGAACAATTTTGGGTCAAAAATTTTGAAGATGGGGGATGGCCCCCTGCCTGAACTGGGGGCCGCATCTATCTACTGTTCTCTTCCTGTTGCATCTCCTCACTGTTGGGCATTTTGGCTAAGGTCATCCCCATTGAGTCCTGGGAGCCTCTCATATCCCAGGTCTCTGGGACGTTCTAGAGGTTTCCCCTGCCCCTCAACCCCCCACTGCTGCATATTTTGATTCATTCTCTTTACCTTCTGGGCAACCCTCCTATTTCTCCCCATACTTGATCCTGCCCTTCCTTTCCCCCCCTCCCACCCAATTTCCTCCCTCTCCCTGTCTCTCATGATTAACTTGTCCTCCTTCTAAGTGGGTTTCAGGTATCCACACTTGGGTCTTCTCCCTTCTTAAGCTTCCTATGGTCTGTGAGGTGTATCATAGGTATTCTGAACTTTTTGGCTAATATCCATTTATTAGTAAGAACATACCATGTATGTCCTTTTGGGTCTGGATTGCCTTACTCAGGGTTATATTTTCTAGTTCCATCCATTTGCCTGTGAAATTCATGATGTCTTTTTTTTCAGTGGCTTAATAGTATTCCATTGTGTAAATGAACCACATTTTCTGTCTCCATTCTTCGGCTGTGGGACATCTGAGTTGTTTCCAGCCTCTGCCTATTACAAATAAGGCTGCTATGAACATAGTGGAGAACGTGTCTTTGTAGTATGGTTGAGCATCTTTTAGGTATATTCCCAGAAATGGGATAGCTGGGTCTTCAGGTAGAGCTATTTCTAATTTTCTGAGGAACCACCAGATTGATTTCCAGAGTAGTTGTACCAGTTTGCAATCCTATCAGCAATGGAGGAGTGTCTCTTTTTCTCCATATCTTTGACAGAATATACTGTTGCTTGAATTTTTTATTTTAGTCATTCGGATTGGTGTAAGGTGGAATCTCAGGGTCGTTTTGATTCCCTTTGACTAAGAATGTTGAACATTCTTTAAGTGCTTCTTGGCCACTCAAGATTCCTCTGTTGAGAATTCTCTGTTTAGCTCTGTACTTCATTTTTAAAATTGGGTTATTAAATTTGTCGGAGTCTAACTTCTTGATTCTTTATAAATTTTGGATATTAACCCTCTATCAGATGTAGGGTTAGTGAAAATCTTTTCCCAATGGGTAGATTGCTGTTTTGTCTTATTGACAGTGTCCTTTGCCTTTCAGAAGCTTTTCAGTTTCATGAGGTCACACTTGTCAGTTGTTGATCTTAGAGCCTGAGCCATTGGTGTTCTGTTCAGGAAAATTTCCCCCATGCCAATGTGTTCAATGCCATTTCCTGTTACGGTTAAAATTTAAATGGTGGCACCCAATCTGGCTTGTTGTTAATGGTCCACCATGTTCCTGACTAGGCAAGGCCTGAGGCCAAGAGCGGTGGTGTGCTCTCGATGCTGCTCGGATCTGGCTGCTGACTCAGGCGGGCCAGAAGCACCGGCCCTGGCACCCACAAGATGCCATTGTGGTGGCTAGATAAGCCAATCCACCACACTGTCTCCACAAAGCTTGGCTGAATCCCAGATAATACCCGACATCCACGTGGTAGCCGGTAGAAATGAGACTTTAATGCTTAATTAACAATTTGCCCACACAATTAGAGTTGTTCCCCAGTATCTAACCTTAAGATATAAATTGTTATCCAGGACCCCGTGGTTCTCCATGGCTCCTACATCTCTCCTCTCTAGCTCCACCTCCTCCTTCTCCTCTCCTCTCCTCCGGACTCCTCACTCCGCCTACCTCTCCTACAGCCCAATCACCGAGCTTTATACAAAGAAACGGGAAGATATCCCGCTACAATTTTCCATGTTCTCTTCTATTAGATTCAGTGTATCTGGTTTTATGTGGGAATCACCATCCCTGACCTCAAGCTGTACTACAGAGCAATAGTGATAAAAACCTCATGGTATTGGTAGAGAGACAGACAGGTAGATCAATGGAATAGAATTGAAGACCCAGAAATAAAACCACACACCTATGGTCACTTGATCTTTGACAAAGAAGTCAAAACCATACATTGGAAAAAAGACAGCATCTTCAACAAATGGTGCTGTTCTAACTGGCAGTCAGCATGTAGAAGAATGCACATTGATCCATACTTATCTCCCTGTACAAAGTGCAAGTGGATCGAGGATCTTCCTTTGCATTTCTTTTTTTTTTTTAATTAAATTTATTCCCTTTACAAACCAGTATCAGTCCTTCTTCTCCCAGTACCCCCTTGGACAACTCCTCTTCCCCTTTCCCTTTCTCTGGGTGTAAATACTCCCCCTCCCACATATATCAAGTCACTTCAGGACTAGGTATATCCTCTCCCACTGAGGCAAGACAAAGCTGTTTATTTAGGGGTGGAGGATCCACAGGCAGGCAGCAGGCAGGCAGGCAGGCAGGAAGGC
>NW_021604602.1:5886536-5909778 GCF_004785775.1 Grammomys surdaster | reverse complement strand
AGGCAGGCAGGCAGGCAGGCAGGCAGGCAGGCAGGCCTCAGGCAGGCCTCAGGCAGGCCTCAGGCAGGCAGGCAGGCAGGCAGGCAGGAAGGCAGTCAGGAAGGCAGTCAGGAAGGCAGGCAGGCAGGCAGGCAGGCAGGCAGGCAGGCAGGCAGGAAGGGAGGCAGGCAGGGAGGCAGGCGGCAGGCTCAGGGACAGCCCTGGCTCCATTTGTTTGGCATGAAGACCAAGCTGTTCATCTGCTGCAAATGTCTAGCCCATGCTTGCTCTTTGGTAGGTGATTCAGTCTCTGGGAGTCCCCAAGGGTCCAGGTTAGTTGACTCTGTTGGTTTTCCTGTGGAGTCCCTGTCCTATTTGAGTCCCTCAATCTTTCTCCCAACTCTTTCTTCAGACTCCCCAAGCTCCATCAAATGTTTGAGTGTGAGTTTCTGCATCTCTTTCCATTGGCAGCTGAGTGGAGTTTCTCAGAGGACTGTTATGTGAGGCTTCTGTCTTTGACTGCTAGAGACAGGGGCATGTCCACTTCCGTGTTCCTCTCTCACCTCGTGCTCCCTTTTCCTTTGCATTTCTAAAACCAGAACTTGTACCCATTTTATAGAAGCTGCAGGTGAGACCCACAAGGATGTGGGTTGGGTGACCCAAGGCTACCTCTCAGGCATGTGTCCTCTGGGGACTGTTTGCAGGACAGGTGCAGTGAGGCTCAAGGAGAAAGGCTTACTGTGGACACACACTTAGAGTGACCACAGGGCCCAGGACTGAACCCCAGCTTTCTTCTTCTTCCTCCTCCTCCTCTTCTTCCTCCTCCCCCTTTTCCTCTTCCTCCTCCCTCTCCTCCTTATCTTCTTTTTTTTTTTTTTTTTGAGACAGAGTTTCTCCTTGTAGCCCTGGATGTCCTGGAACTCTTTCTGTAGACCAGGCTGGCCTTGAACTTAGAGATCCACCCGTCTCTGCCTCCCGACTCTTGAGATTAAAGGATGTGCCATTACCACCTGGTTTCCAGTTTTATTCTTAAGCTCCCCTGGACTTCTCTAAGTTAATCTCATGTTTGGGCTCCTGTTGGTTCCAAGCAAATATCCAAGGTCTTTATAGAAACCTGGAGTCTGGTACCTACAAAGTCTGTCAACTTTTCTCCCTGATCTTGCCCCCCTCTTTGTCCCTCACTTAAAGGTCACAGGCCAGTGGTTTTCAGAGCATAGTGGGGGCAGGACTCTACCTCACAGGCCTCAGTTCCCATGATTCTCTGGTGCCAATGACCTTCGCTGTCTAGATCCACTGGGGCATCACACCTTAGACAGGACTTTCCTGGCACCTGTGCTGCCACCTGTCACCCTGGCAGCTCCTGGCTATAATGGGCAGAAGCTTTGACCCTTTTTCAGATTATGGCATGTTCTTAGCTGAGTATGCTTCAAGGCTGTCTTCAGATGAAGTAGAGATGCCATGATGTTCCTCCAGGGTCCAGGGATGCCCAGGTGTAGCTAGGGATGGAGCTATGGTGACATTGGCGTAGGTGTTAGTTCTGTGTCAGAGCTGAAGCTTGAGTGAAGCTTCATTTGGAGGCATCCAGGGCCTGTGGGTGAGGTGAAGGAAGAGGAGGGAAAGGTATCTGCCCTGTTGGCATCACTGCCTGAATTGCAGGCCTGACCCACAGGAAGTTGAGCTGTGGCCTGCAATCATCTGTCCCCGTGTCTAGAACTTATGTTCTCTGCCCTGCTGTGAACAGAGTTTACATTCAGGGTGGGAATGGTTAGTGTTGTCAGCTTGGCAGAACCTAAAATCATCTGGGAGCTGGGCTTCTGGGCATGCCTATGGGGATTAGCTTACCAGGACTGTCTTAGTTAGGATTTCATTGCTGTGAAGAGACACCATGACCTCAGCAGCTACTATAAAAGGAAACATTTAATTGGGGCTGGCTTACAGTCTCAGAGGTTTAGTTCATTACTGTCATGGCAGGGAATGTGGTAGAATGGAGGTAGACATGGTGCTGGAGAAGGAGCAGACGGAGACAGTGTGCCACACTGGGTGTAGCTTCAGCATAGGAGACATCAGAGCCTGCCCCCACAGTGACACACTTCTTCCAACAAGGCCACACCTCCTAATAGTGCCATTCCCTGAGTCAAGCATTCAGACACATGAGTCTATGGGAGCCATTCCTATTTCAAGCCATCATAAGGACCAAGAAGGTCCTATATGCTTTTTGAGTTAATAATAAATAACTGTGGGGAAAATTTAGAGGCTGCCACAGCGGTGGGGCCCCGGAGGGGCTTCCACCACCATGGTGGGTCCCACATTCGAGAGGAACCCTATAGTTCCAGCGGCCTAGAGGCTTTGGTGGTGGCGGCAGGCCCCAATAACACAAGGAAGTCCTTGGTTCCAAAAAGGTTTATTGTCATGGCGGATGATAGATGGATCTAGGCGTACCCCCGAAAACTCAGGGCAGTCCTGAGCTATATAGGGAGGGAGAAAGGGGGAGGATTGGGGGAGGATCTGGGGGAGGCATGCTTAATTTGCTCTGCCCTCTGGCCTTCATTAGTATGTAAATCCCTAGGGCCTGAGGCCTATAGCCTGGCCTATGTGACTGAACAATGTAGTTCTATGGAGACCTTGACTGCTTTTCAGGATCCTGGATTCTGGGGGTGCCAAACTCCTGCTGGTTCTCACGCAGAATCACACGTAGAGTCTGCAGAGTCTCGGGGTTCTGGGCACCTGCTCAACCATGACCCAGGATACCCTTACGCAGTCCCACAAATAACCTCATCTATCATAGAAAACTTGGAAAATAGAAGAAAGTATAAAAATGAAAATTAAAAACAAAAATGAAAATGAAAGCAGCCTTCAGTGCCATTCATTGGTAACAATTTCAGCCAACACTTGTGTTTGGTTTTGGTCTTTTTCTTGGTGTCTGTACATGGCACACCCAGTCCTGTACGTGAGTTTGTAGCTGAGACCATGAACAGTTTTAGAGTGTGGGTGGGTTTTCTGAAACTTTACTTTTACAACTATGGGTATTCTTTCTCTTTGCCTGTTCTGTGTGACTCCCTTGTGGCTTCTGGGGACACTTCCAGACCATCCACCTGTGACCCTCCTTGCTGGATAGTCCTACAGAGATGCCATGACCTTTGATCACTGTGAGTCGGGCTTTCCTATACTGCCTTATGTCCGTCTTCCACCCTGTTGGACTTTGAATTCATGTAGGCTGCTGGCTGTAGAGGATCAGTGAGCAAATGTATGAAAAGTATTAAGTAGTTCTCGGCTCAGTGTTCCAGAACTGCCTACTGCTTGTGAAGCTTGGGGTAGTGTCTCAGTGCCCAGCATGCACCTAGACATTCATTAGGTAATTGATCAATGCCTGTTGACTTAGTAGACAGGCTTTATTGCAAATGGCAGAAATACAGCTCATACCAGTCAAAGTGAAAAATCACTCCCCACAGTGGGAAGTGCAAGGGCATCTCTGGCTTCAGGTGGAGGTGAGTCCAGGAGCTTGGGCAGTATCTATGATGGTTAATGTTGATGGTCAATTAGAATCTCCTCAGAGACAAGCCTCTGGGTATGTCTGTGAAGGCTTGTTTAGATTATTACATTAGCCTCTGGCCAGGACTATGAGATTTTATGGTGATTGTGTTGAGAGAGGAAGACCCACCTTACAAACAAACAGGTGGCACCATTCCCTAGGCTTGAACCCACACCTGTATAAAAAAGGAGAAAGTTGGCTGATACCTACATTTGGCATTCTCTGCTTCTTGACTGTGAATGTGCTGTGTGACTTCAAGCTGTTTCAAGTTCCTGCTGCTGTGACTTCACTATGACAGACTGAACCCCCAAACTGTGAACCCAAACAGTGTTCCTTCTTCCCTTAAGTTGTGCTTGCCAGGATAATCTATCACGGCAACAGGAAATGTAGCTAAGACAACACCAATAAAGTGAACTAAAGATCGGCGAAGAAGCAAGATCAAGAGTTGCACAGATAACTCTAAAGAACCTTCTCTCACAGTCCGTTGAGTCCTCCTTATAAGCATCCAAACATCACGTGACTTCCATGGGTCTCACCTCACCACGTCTTGCACCAAAAGTCTTTTGAGTGCTTTTCTCTCTACGGAGTCCCAACAAATGGAGCCCAATTACACAATGTAAGGCAGACCAACACATGCATGTCCTTAGTGAAGTATCCTTCATCACGTGTCCTTTCCCGTGCTTGCTTTAGCAGAACACCCTTTCACCTGTGTCAGCTTCAGGAAGGGACTCTTTCACATGTTTGTCCCAGTTAAACACCATCCAGAGCAACTGACTTTCCAAAGAACCCTCAAGATTCCACTTCAGAAGTACAAGCCAAATAAACTCTTTCTCCCCTGAGTTGCTTTTGGTCATGGTGTTTGCCAGAGCTACAGAAACAAGGACTCTACTCCAGAAAGTGAAGAAGCGCTCGCTTTCTCTCTCTCTCTCTCTCCCTCTCTCTCTCCCTCCCTCTCTCTCTCTCTCTTTCTCCTCCCCACCACCCTGTGTGCACGAGTGTACATGTGTAATGTTTTTGTGTGGGACAGAGATAAACCTTGAGTGTCAAGCCCCAGGAGCCTTCCACATTGTTAACAACAATGAGAAAGGGTCTCTCAGCTGTCACCTGGCGCTCTCCAGTTCTGCTGGACTGGTTGGTCCCCAAAGTCTGTCAGAATGGAGAAAACAAGTGCTAGTCTCCACACCCAGCCTTTTCACGTGTGTGCTGGTCACGGAACTCAGCACTTCACCAACTGAGCCATCTCCTTGCCCCAAGGTGCTTGGGCTCCTCAAATGTTCCTAGCTGTGTCTTAGCCTCCTGCCCACATATGGAGATAAGGCTAGCTTTGGGCTATCTTGGAGAAGAGCTGTGGCAGGTGGGTTTCTCCAGGACTGCCCGCCTGCCCTATCATAGCCCAGGCACCCACCAGGAAACCCCACTGGGAGTGGAGTCGGCTGTGCCTTGAGGCAGAAACACCCTAATTGATAACAGCTGTCGTGTTTTCTGTGGTGCCATAGAGAGCTGAGACTTCTGTTTCACAATTTACTAGCTTGAGTTCACGAGCTTTTGACAGCTTGGTGGGATTTACAGAAGTTGTAAAAACTCGGTCTCCTCTGGGGATGAGGCTGCTTGAGGACCTGCTCCCACACTCCCTAGCCTTGCCCCACCCTATAGCTTTTGGGGAGAAAGGATTTGTGTTCAAAGATGGAGGGGCACGGGATGTGTAAACTGTCAAAGTGATCCCGCTTCTTTGGCAGCTTCTCACGGACTCACAGATGGTCAAGTCAACACAAGTAGAATCTTACTCGAGAGTGGCTTGGCGTTCCCTAAGCTAGGTTGAAGTTGCCGTGGGACATGAAGCGGCAGGTGACAGTTGGGGGATGGGGGGTTGTGTAAAGGGACTTACCCCACATGTTAGGTAATTCTTTGTGACTCAGGGATGGGTCCAGAGCAAGGGTAGGTAGATGGGGGCGTGGCCATGTGGACAGGAAGTTAGATGGATGGGTGAGCAGGTGTGGGGCAGGTTGGGAATGGCGGAAGGAAGGATGGATGGAGCCTCCTGAGCCATATTAATTGATCTGGGAGATGACCAGTTGACTCTGGCTCTGGCTCTTTCAAGGGTGTCCCAAGAGCCTCACCCATAGTTCAGAAAGGCATGTTCCTCACCTTAAGCTCCCTGAAGGGCAGGTAAGGATTTCTTTAGCTCACTGAAGGGTCAACAACCTCTGTCAGATGCCTCCAGGATATGTTCCAGGAGGCAGGGGAGAGAAACAGGAGAATGGGAGGATTGGGAGTGTGGGAGGCTGTGGTTTTGAACAAAAGTCATTGGGTGTTTTGTCTTGGTGTGTGTGTGTGTGTGTGTGTGTGTGTGTGCCTGCAGGAGGGCCTGTGAAGTGAGCATGTGTGTCTGGATCTCTGAGTGCTTGGTGTATCTGTATGTGGTGCATGGGTCTCTCCTTAACCCCCTCCATCCCGTCCCAAGTGTGTGTGTGTGTTGTGAGGGTACCTCCCATGGGGAGACCTAAGCAATATCTACCTTCTCCTCATAAGGTTCCAACAACAAACCAAAACAAGTCCACCTGGACGCCAATGAGTTTATGGGCTTACTTACAGAGTATGTGTGAGGGGCTATGGGAGGGACTATGGGCGGGACTACGGGCGGGGCTACGGACGATCCTGTAGCAGCCACACTGGAAGGTCTGACAGGACAAGTGATGGCTTCCCCATGGCTGCATCCATAGAGCCCCGCCTCCTGTTATCCGCCACCATCTTACAAACTCCTGAAGCCACGCGCACTTCAAACAGAATCGCATACAAGTGTGAGAAGAGTGGCTAGCATGTCAAGTGCGGATCCACTGACCCTCCTCACCCCTCGTCTGTGAGGAAATGTCAACTGTCTACAGTCCGGAGTATGACAGACTCCTACAAGCAGGGGCAGCTGGGCTCACGAAGGTAGCTCAGAGGAGCTTGTACTACAATCGCGCGTGGGAAGATACATCTGAGAACAGGAGTCATGTGTGCCCAGGGTCTGGGGAACGCCCGACTCCACAGCCCTTCGGGGAGTCTGCTCTGTGTTAAATGGAAACTCTTGCAAGGTTCTGAAATCTACATCTTACACCGAAAACCAGAATGCTCCTCACACAACATGGAGCTAAGAGCTGCCCTGGACGTCTTGCAAGCCAGAAGCATGCAACCTAAAGATACTCTAACTGCAGTGGAAGGCTATTGAGGTCGTGATGGCTGGATCCTGACCTCAGTCCCCAGCTCCAAGCATACTTGAAAGCCAAGCTGCACCCTTCTGCGTGGTGGGTAGAATACTGTCCAGGGAGAGTATTGGGCTGACTCTTCTGTTTTAGGGATCTGGGAATTCCTCCTGTCTCCCTTGGCTCTGTAAATCTTCCCGACTTCCCACGTTTCTCTCGGGGTCCCAGTATTCTTATGTTCAGTTTCCCTTAAATTCCCAGTGGCATTGGTGTCTCAGCCTAGTGAAGATACACAAACTTCACAGGTATCTGCATGCCAGTGTTTCCCAAGAGAGCTAAGATGAAGCACTCTCTTGACAGACAGAGGGGCTAGGTAGACACTCTTGCTGTTGGTCTCATGGCTAGTAGGTGGTAGAACAATGATCTGGCCTGGACAGGCTGGCCCTGGTGCCTGTATGCAAGATGACTTGGTAACTGTTTTTTCTTTCTGCAAAGGGAAACGGGCTAGGATTTGGTGCTTTTGTCTGCTTCTGCAGTTGCCTGATGGGGCTCCGTGGGTATTTGTCAAAGGCATACAGGGATCAGGGCCACTCTGTACTGTGTCTTTGGGGCCACGGCAGAGATGAGAGCAGAGGGACTGGGCTCTGAGATAGTTGTCTTTTTGAGGATCCCAGGTGAAGAAGGTAAGGGCCTTTGAGCTTGGGCAGTGTCTGGCCAGCTCTCCTGGCTGCCTGCTGGCTACCTACACCTTGTACTGAGGTGAACTCCAAGTCTGGAGAGGGAAGACGCCCACAGTGTGGACAGCCAGCCTGTGATGGAGAGCGAGAGGCTACGCTTTATTCTCACCAGCCATGGTGGTGATCTGTGCTTACACCCACCGTTTACTGCACACTGGGACATCTTACAGGTATCAGTTCACTGTGTTCTCATTCAGCCGGGGGCAGGCAGGACTGAGTTCACCGTATCACCGTGTCCCGGACACTTTTCATTCAGAGTCTGAATGGGTGTGTCTTTCCAAAGCTAAGGGTCAGGCTGCACTTGGCCACCCATCCCCACCCCAGCTATGTTAATCTCCGCAGGTCACTATGGCCCCGGCAGGAGTCCGGAGCCCAGGGTCTTTGACCTTTTATCTGCTCAGAGCAGAAGCTGGAGCTGTGGCACCCATCCTATGCTTGAGGCTTGGCAGAGAAGAGATTTCCAACCCCTCCTTGTGGGTACTTGGTACAAGCTCACCCAAGGGCAGGGTGCACTGGGTATTGATGGAGGCAGCCTGCACAGAGTGCTCAGTGTGGACTGCAAAGCTAAGGGACTCTGATGTCACTCCCTACTGCCTTTTTTTTTTTTTTTTTTGGAATTTGCCTGAGCATCATTGTAGAAACCTAGCACCTAGTTTAGGGGCAGTGGGTTTATCGAGGGTGGCACAAGGAAAACATTAAGCCCTGGGCTTTCAGTGTCACCGTACTATGTGGCATACCTCAAGCTAGTGTGGGACAATGTGAAGAACCGGTGTTGAGTCCTTTTCCCTTGGATTCTGACTCTGCCTTTGCTAGCTAAATGGGAGAAAATCTTCTGTGCCTCAGCTTCCCCGTCTGCGATCAGGCCTTTTCCTAAGCATCCCTGTGAGGGTTATTTTGGGCCCTCACAGTTCACCTGTCTGAACTGCTACACAGTGCTGCTGGCCCTAAAGGTACCTAGTACCTTGGGTGAACCACCTTCTCTCAGTCTGCTTGCTTTGGCCCTGCCCCTGGGTGCTATCCTGGGTCAGAGCAGACTAAGGTCTTGGAGGTGTTGGATTGTCTTCTGGAGCAAACCCACGATTTGACAACAGCTGAATGGGAGGGAACGGCCTGCCCTGAGGAGCGGTGGCTGAGGCCTGGGGTTGGGGGAGACGGAGTGCGGGAAGGGAGAATGAGTAGGTTCTGGTTTTTATGGTAAATTATGAACCATTCCAAACATACAGAGCCCACATCCACACCCACTGTTTAGAATCTGCACTGAGCGGCACTAGTTTTGGGTCTTAAAAGATGAAATAAACACTGGATCTGGCTGGGTTTCCTGGTCCTCGTTCAAACTTCCTCTCCTCCCACTCCAGACGGGGGCACCGTGGAGGAGTGGGCTTCTGTCTGTTCAGCATGCTGTCCCCTGTGTGCAGGGTGACACGCAGGTTCACAATCACAGGGTATTTTGTTTACCCCCTTTTGTGCCTTGCCTTTCGGCTATACATGTCCTCCTTGACTGAGGGGACAGTCATGATGAAGTCACACCAGCTGTCTGAAGCTGCATGCTAAGAGGCATTTGGCCCCAGACCCTCCTCTGGCAGCCACCAAGCTACCTTTATGTCGCACTGTATTCTTCTCTTCCAGACATATAACGTAGATGGAGTCCTAGACATCCACCTAGTGTCTGCAAGGCCCACAAGTGTGACAGCTGATCCAGACGACCTACCCATGGGGCCACTGAAAGGGCCCCAGGTCACACAGTTCATGGTGGACTTCCTGAAGCCCTGGAGGTTCAGGACAATGTCAGGACTCATTTTGGGGTGGGGTCTCTTTTGTACTCCTCTCATTCCCCTGGAATAAGTGGGGGGACCAGATAGACAGAGCAGACAGCCCAGAGGTGAGGACCTCGGGAACTGCCTCATTAACTACTTCTCTTGTCTCTGTGGCTGACTGGGCTCAGCTGGGCAGTTCTACTGCTTGCAGAGGTTCTCAACCTTCCTAATGCTGCAACCCTTTAATGCGGGTCCTCATGTTGTGGTGACCACCCCCAACCGTAAGATTATTTCATTGCTAGCTTATAACTGCAGTTGTGCTACTGTTACGAATCATAATGAAAATATCTGATATGCAGTATATCTGTTATGTGACTCCCCCAGGGGGTCGGGACCCACAGGTTGAGAACTAGTGGCTTAGGTGGCCAGGTCTCTCTCTCCTTCTCCACGTGTCCACTCCAGCAAGGAAGCTAGCTCTATATATTGTGGCCCCAACTCCCAAAGCAGGAAGTGAAACAGATGGGACCCCGAAGTTCTGTCAGCCTGTGTCTCTCCTGGTTGGGTGATTTATAGGCCTACTCAGTCAGGATGCAGCCCACACTACAGTGCGGTCACAGGGGTCATGGCTGAACGCAGCCCCTACAGTGGCCTATAGGCTTAGTGGCTTTGCTGATCAGTGTGTGTGTCTGCTTCCTGGGATGCTGTCAAGGCTATACCTAACCATCTTCTGTCGGGTGCTCCCAGCAAGTCAGAGGCCTCCACTCCCAGCTTCTATGCATGTACCCTGAGTTTCCATCAATGCAGAATCCCTTAGGATGTGGCCACAGTCGGTGTTCCCTTCTGAAGACGGTGAGTTCTGATATCACGGTGGCAGCACACGACCTGAGCTTGATGTTCTGAAACAAGTCCAAGGCCTTTCTTCAGGTCTCCTGGTCCTGAGTCAGGCTGCACCCTCCAGGGGGCTGAGATGCCCTTGAAGACTTTGGAAGAGAGCCTTTTCTTTTCTCCTATCTCTCCTAGCCTCTGGAGTCGGTTGGTCATTTGCGCTGACAGTCCCTTCCTCCACCCAGGGAGCCAGACCTAACAACCTCTCTCTCCTTTGACTCCCACTTCCCTCTCATGAGGAACTCTCTGGATAATTCAGAGTCAACCTCTCATCACACCTGTGCTATGAAGTGCTATGAACTGTCACAATCATTTATAGCCCCTGGGGATTGGGCATGGGTGTTTCTGGGGGAACCAGAAGTTTTGCTGGCCATAGAAGGGAGGGGGCTCATCATGTTTGTTCATCACCCCCTTTTCAATATCGGGCAGCTTATAGTTTAACTATCTATTTCTATGATGTCATGCTTGCCCCATGCCTCCTCCTGTTGGCCTCGTGGACTACAGCGCTCTCACTATCACCCCTGCCCTTCTGTTTATTGGTCTGTTTTGCTTGGGTTTATTTGTTGTTGCTGTTGAGCCAGGATCTTACCCCACATCTTAGGCTGACTTTATAACTATGATCCACCTGCCTCAGCCTCTTGAGTGCTGGGATTATAGATATATGCCATTGTGCACAAAGGACAGCTTTTTGTTCTTTATCTGCCAGATGACAGAATGTGGCATCTCTGGCTGGGGATAGGAAGGAGATTAACATTGGGACTGTTTGCAAAGGAGGAGCCCATCGGGCAGGCCTGGAGTCCAGGCTGATGCCATGAGCAAGCCATGCCTCCCCAAGCACCCAGGACAAGAAAAAAGGTAGAGAGCTGTTAGCAGGTGCTGTGACCTTAGGCACACAGCCAGGCTGCAACCATGCTGATGGGAACCAAACTATACCTCTCCTTCCTCCTGCCTCCTACCTGGTACCTGGCCTCCTGTGGGTTAACTCCATCCTCAGAGGCCACCAAGGGCAGCCTGTGGGCTCCACTCTCAGGACAGGCAGCAGGCTGTCTCAGCTGACCAAACCCTGGAGAAACGGGCAGAAGTGCCAGCAGATATCATAGATTCTGCTCTAGAGAATGCCCAGATCTTTCCCTTGCTGTTTGAGTTTTGTGTTTTAGATGTGGTATTTCCTGTCTCCCCAAGACTGTAGAGATGTACTTTTAAAAACTGTGTGTAGTGAGAAAAAGGTGTGTGTGTGTGTGTGAGAGAGAGAGAGAGAGAGAGAGAGAGACAGAGACAGAGACAGAGAGAGACAGAGAGAGACACAGATAGAGACAGACAGAGAGAGAGGAGGGAAATTCTAAATATATAAAACAATCTACACAGGTATGAAACCTTACAGTAAATTAATTAAACATCTCTGTGTATGCATAGTATATATGGTAAAATACACACACTATAAGATTAACTTTTTGGTTTTGAGACAGGTCTTATGTAGCCCAAGCTAGCCCTGAAATACCGTTCCTGCTGCCTCTACTGTCTGAGTGCTGATGGCATAGCCCTCACCACACCTGGCTATGGAACCTTAGGTGTTGGTCCTCACCATCTTCCTTGTTCTCTGCTGTGTGTGCCAGAGGTTGGCCCATGAGCATCCAGGGGCTTTTCTATCTCAGACTAACATCTCCTGTAGGTGAGTCAGGACTACAAACACTCACACTGTACATCTGGCTTTCATGCAGGCTCAAACTAGGGCTGCAAACTTGGGTCTCATGGTCACACTGCAAGGGACTTCACCCCCGGAGCCATCTCCCCAGCTCCAGATTTCCCGTGTCCAGACACATACATCGGTAGGGCAGGCACATCTACATAGCTGCTGGCCTCCAGGGTTCACGAAGGCTTCATCTTCCACTTCCTACTTTTTCACATCCCCCACGGCTGTTTCCAGCTGCAGACTGGGGACTCCTCCTGGACTGTGGCAGAAATGCCTGAATGTGTCTGTCCATGTGACCTGGGATTCTTTGGAGAGCGTAGGCCAGGTTCTTAGAGTGAACCAAGTGAGCCAGTGTACGGTGTTTTTGTGATAGAACCCCAGAAGTTACGGTGCATTGCGCCTGCTAACTAGGTATGTCTAGGCCATCCCAGAGGTCAGCTTGGCTCCTAGTAGAGGACACAGACCTTACTAGACCTTGACAGGAGGATGGAAAGCTCACACCATGGGAAGAGCATAGTCCCTTACAGGAGACCTCCAGCCTACTCTGTCTTGCCGAGGAAAACATCATTCTACTTTCTGTGAATCTGATGACTTTGAGGACCCATGTCAGTAAGATTGGATAGCACCTGCCCTTTGTGCTTGGCTTATCACACAGCATCCAGTCCTTAAGGTCCATCCATGTGGCAAATGGTGGATCTTCCTTCCCGTTAAGGCTGATCAACGTTCCCCTGACTCGGCAGCACCGAGAGTATCCAGCCACCTGTTGACAGGCACTGTGTTGCTTCTGTATTTTTACTATCTTGAATAATGCTGTTATGAATACAGGAGTGCAAATATTTCCTTGAAACCTTACTTTGAACTATTTTGGGCTTGTGTCTGGGATGGAATTTGAGGACTCTAGTTATTTGAAGAAGTACCATACAGTTTGCCAGTGGCCGTGCCACTTGACATGCCCACCAGTGGTCCATAGGGGTTCCAGTTTCTGATGTCCTTGCCAACACTTGCATGCCTTGTTTGTTTTGGATAGCATCATTGGGTGGAGCCAGTGGACGTGAGGCGCCTTCATCTTGTGATGCACGGATACGGTTGGACACACTACCAGTAGTTGTAGCGTTTCCTCGCATGTCCGTAATTCCAGTAACTGCTGGTGTGTACTGTGTGGTGTAACTGTGATGCCCTCGTTCATCCGGCCAGGTTGGCTTTGCAGCCTGCCCCTTCCACTGATTGCTGACGCCCCCTTTGGACATCCTGTTGGTGTGCATTCCTGCTGTGTGTGTCGGGTTCTCTGCTCCCCTCTGTGGCCTGTTGGCGTGTTCTGTGTCTTCTCTGATGACTACGTGTGACTCCCTTGGTCTTACTGTGGCAGACTGATGTCTCCAAAGGTGGATCCCACACTCTTCTCATGGCACTGGCCTGCTGTTCTCCTGTCAAATGTTAGGCTCTGTATCCTCCATTAAGAGCGGGCTGGCTTCTGGAATAGCTTAGACATACCCAGTATGCAGGAGAGACACAGTGTAACTTCCTGGAGTTCTACCACAAAAAAAGTCACACACTGGCTCAATTGGGGTGCTCACTCTAAGAACCTGATCTACATCCTCCAGAGAATCCCAGATCACGGACAGACACATGTAGGCATTTCTGCCATAGTCTAGGGGGTCCCCACCCTGCAGCTGGGGTGGTGAGTAAGTAGGGACGTGGAAGACAATTCCATCTGCTACTGTTCACTGAGCTGCTGGAAAGATCCCAGGTGAGGCAGTGTGCAGAACTCCCTGGAGCCTGAGAACTCATGTCAAGGTCACTTCAAGTCCCTTCCAGGTTGGTCATATATCATGCTGCCTAATGTTTTACCTTGATTCTCACCAACCAAAGTTTATCTTTTGCTGATGGCTCTCTTGAGGTGGATGTGGGCTCCTGGGATAGGACCTGGCAAGCTTTGTTCTCTGTGGAGATTGGGCAGCGCTTGGCTCTAAGTTACTCTGTATCGTATATTACTGGTATTTCAGGCTGTACCTTTCCCCGAGAAACTCCATTTCCCAAGCAATTTTTGACTCCTTTTCGAAGATGGGGGAACGACTGTGCTGAGGTTGACACGTGATCAGGAGCATCCGCTCAGCATCAACTGACAGAGGCCGTCTGTGTTCCTGGGAGTGGAAAGAGTGCCACGCTATGGATTCTTCAGGGTCAAGAGAGACTGCAGGAGCATGTGATGTGTGACCACGTGACTGAAACCTGAAGTGTATTGGACATAGTAGCAGAAGAAAGTGTGTAAGAAGTGGATCTGGTATTGAGATGCTGATGGCCTCTACCAACCTGTGGTTGACTGTCCTGGGATTTCGCCCTGGCTTGGTCTCTGGTGTTGATGTGGCTTGCTATCCACCCGTCTGTGCCTGCCATCCATCTGTCTGCCTGTTCCTTCCTTATCTGCACCCAATCTGACTCTTTTGCCTCTGCAGTTAGACTTGCTTTCAAACCTGTGACAGGCAGTGGGCTGACTTGAAGCCACCACACCTTCTACAGCATCTTCCCAGCAGTTTGGGTTTCTTATCCTCGCTCTGAGCTTTGGCTTCTCAGGCATTTGAACCTCTCTCCCTCTTGAACCTTTTATAGCCATTCTGTAACCTACACAAACACACACACACACACACACCTACACACATGCACTTGTTACATTATGTGTACTGCTCTATCTGAGACTTAATAATTAAGGTTAGAATAAAAAGAACCTGTGTGAGAACCTAGCAAATCGCTGCCACTGAGACTGCTGTGCCACACGAATTTATTATTATTCAATAAATCCTGACATTTTAGAAGTATGCAAGTGTGTTTGTCTACGTTTCTAACAAAGTGTGCTCACAACATCCCCGAAGAGCAGGATTCAGGGCTGTCACAGTTCAGGCCAGGAATGAGCACCGTCTAAGGAATGAATGGCCTCAGGGGTGGTCCCTTTGGTCCTTTCCTCTCCCATTTCCTTCTTCCTTATGGTTATGGGGTGAGCTTGTAGACAATCCCCCCCCCCCCCCCCCGTGGATGGCACTGAGTGTACAGATGGATCTGAGAAGATGAAAAACATTTAGGTCTTCAACCGAGAGAACATATCTAAATGGGATCGCCCATGTATTCCTTACTGTGTAGATTGTGGGTTTGTGTCATGTTAGAAGAGGGCGGGGCCCTCGGTGGGACAGCCGTGGATGTGGGTCTGCACATGGGCAGAAGGTGGCTGGAGGCTTTCTCTTGGGGGCGGGGTAAGGGTAGGGCTAAGGAAGCAGAGTGCTGGTGGCTCATTCAGATCAGCTGGGCCTGGGATAGATTCTCAAGGCAGCTCCCTCCCTGTTCCAGCTCCCTAGGGTGGCTCTCCCTGCTGTGCCCAACCCTGAGCCCTGTGAAGCTCAGGGTGACTGAGTCTAGCTGTCGCAAAGAAGGAAGAGGAAGTTCCTCGTGGTCAGAGAGGGCAGGGTTGTGGTGTGGGTGGAACCGGAAGCCAACACATCCTCTCCCAATTCTATTGGCCGCCAGCATGCCACGGAGCCATTAGGAACAACTGCTCTGGACTAGGGCGTGTCCTCTACACCCCTCTGCTAATCCCATGGTACCTCCCTGCACCTTCCACGATCTTCAAAGATCAGCTCCAGCGTGGGCTACCCATCCTGCCTTCCTCCTCAAGGACTTTCCTGCGGTGGCTAAACTTGCCAGGATGATGCTTCTGCAGCCAAGGCTCTACCCACATCTTACCCGCATCATCTTTCCCTCATCTCCATGGTGGACCCTCGGGAAGCCTCCCTGTTTCCCTCCTCCCCAGTATTCTGCTTCTTTGGTTTCTTTGGTTTCCTTTTCCCTTGCTGGGTGTCAGGAGTCTCATTGAGGGCACGGAGAGAGAAGTTGTAGGCTCAGGCATGTACAAGCACAGATATGTAGACATTACCTAAGTTCTTATGTGCACAGACGTACTCACGCTTCCATGTGTCCTAGCCTGTGACAGGTTTCACAGGTCCTCCTTCCTGATGCCTTCCTCTGCCCATCCAAGCTCTGGCGTTGGTTTCGGTCTCCTGGGCCATCAAAATCCAGGAGGACTGTGGTGAATGCCTCAGTTATTTTTGTTCTCAGAGTTTGGGCCAGAGGTCGTCCAAGTGTGTAGGAAGAAGCTGCTCTGTGAGAGGCCACCAAACACAAATCCAAGCCCAGGTCACAGGCTTTGGAGTCTGTTGGTGTGATGTAGGTGAGCTGAGTGTACAGGTGAGTTGAGTCTCGTGAGCTGTGGGTGCCAGGGTCCTTCTGTCACCTACTCTATAGTGGGTGCTACAGAAGACTGGATGAAGGTCAAAGCAAAGGCCATCCTCAGGCTCCTCCCTCAATGTACCCACAAGACAGAGTGCTGCTCAGATGTGCAGAAACTACATGTGCCCCGGACAGTCAGGCAGAGACCTGTTCCATCTCTACTGTGTTGAGAATAAAATGCAGGCTCAGAACCAGATACAAAATAAGTGCTTCATTCAGATGAGTCTAGATTCAGCTAAAAGAGCTAGGTCCATCTTTTAAGGCTGGAGAGATGAACATACAATGCATGCGGACTCCGTGGAGGTTAATTATGTCCCCCACAGAGGGCCCAGGTAACTCTTCTCCGTGGATGTCTGTATGTCTTGGAGCACATTTTTGGATGGATTCACTCATGTTTGACTTTGTAGGTGGAGTGAAATAGATACCCTCCCCTGGGTGGTCTCACCCAGCTACCTGAGGGCCTGACTGGAACAAAAGGCTGAGCAAGGCAATGGGCATCCCTGCTTCTCCATGGACAGGGTACCAGTCACTGTTGTCATAGTAACAAAGCATCTGATAATGCAAACTTAAAGGATGAAAGGAAGGAAGAAAGGAAAGAAGGAAGGAAGGAAAGAAAGAAAGAAAGAAAGAAGGAAAAAGGAAGGAAAGAAGGAAGGAAGAAAAGAAAGAAGGGAGGAAAAGAGAAAGAAGGGTGGAAGGAAGGAAAGAAGGAAGAAAAGAAAGAAGGAAGGAAGAAAGGAAAGAAGGGTGGAAGGAAGGAAAGAAGGAAGGAAGGGAGGAAGAGATGAAGGAGGGAAAGAAGGAAAGAAGGAAGGAAAAAGGAAGGAAATAAAGAAGGGAGGAAGGAAAGAAGGAAGGAAGAAAGGAAAGAAGGAATGAAGGGAGGAAGAAATGAAGAAATGAAGGAAGGAAAGAAGGAAAGAAGGAAGGAAGGAACAGAGGAAGGAAGGAAGGAAGGAAGGAAGGAAGGGAGGGAGGAGGAAAGAAGGGCTTATTTTGGTTCACAGTTTGAGGGTGTAGTCCACCCTGGGGGAGTTATTCAGCAGGAGTGTGAAGTGACAAGCGGCATTTGGGAAGTGACAAGTGGCATTGCACCTACAGTCAGGAAGCAGAGGCAGATGGATGCTGGTGCTCAGCTCAGTGTCTTCTTCTGGTTCAGTCCAGGACCCCAGCCCATGGGATGGAGCCACTCCCACAGGTTTGACTCATAGGTGATTCTGGATCCCATCCCAAGTAGGGACTGGACTTGCACAGCAACTCACAGGCTCAGCTCTCCAGGTCTCCAGCATGTGAGAAACAGATCTGCCTTCCCATCAACAGCACTTCCTTTTGAATTTTTAAAAAAGATTTTTTGCTTATATATTATGGTTTTCAATTTTGATTTTTATGGGTTTTCTGTGTGTGCGAATATGTGTGTCTGGGTGTTTGTATGTGTTTCTTTCTTTTTTTCTTGATTATTTGGTGTGGTGGTTTGAGTATGCTTGACCCAGGGAGTGGCACTATTAGGAGGTGTGGTCTTGTTGGAAAAAGTGTGTCATTGTAGGGGTGGGCTTTGAGACTCTTTTCCTAGCAGCCTGAAGACAGCCTCTCCTTTTTGCCTTCAGATGAAGATGTAGAATTCTCAGCTCCTCCTGCACCATGCCTGCCTGGATGCTGCCATGTTCCCACCTTGATGATAATGGACTGAACCTCTGAACCTGTAAGTCAGCCCCAATTAAATGTTGTCCTTTGTAAGAGTTGCCTTGGTTGTGTGTGTGTTCACATGTGCCAGTAGATAGATTGGCAAACAACTTGTCATAGTCATTTTTCATCCATGTGGACCCCAGGGATGACACTCAAGCAACCAGGCGTCTTATTTACTGTTCTATTCCATGAACATATGACACCATGACCATAGCAACTCTTACAAAACAAAGCATTTAATTGGGCCTGGCTTACAGTTTCAGAGGCTTAGTCCGTGATCATCATGGCAGGGAGCATGGTGGCAGGCAGGCAGACACGGTGCTGGAGAAGGAGTAGCTGGGAATTACATTCTGATTCACAGAAAGGCAGGCAGGCAGTGGGAGAGGGAGAGGAAGAGACCTATATAATACTGTATGGGTCATTCTTATTCAAACTACCACACCAGGCTTGGTGGCAAGCGCCTGTACCCACTGAGCTATCTCATCAGCCCAAGATGGTGTGTTCTCCCAACATTTACCCAGGGATGGATACTTTGATGGGTCCTTATGTCAGCTACGGTGAAGAGCACTGCTGCGGTGTACACACTGATGTCTCTGCAGGCACGGACTTCAGTTCTCACTGACCCAGGATTGCTAGGTCACAGGGTGGTTCTGTTCTTAACTCTTTGGGGAACCTGTATACTGTTTTCCTCAATATGAGTGCCCATTCCCACAACAGAACAGAACTGGTACCTCCACACTGTCTCCCAACATCTTTATCTGATCAGTCGTGTGTGTGTGTGTGTGTGTGTGTGTGTGTGTGGTGTACAACCTTAAGTATTGTTTTTCAGGCCCCCCCTGCACCCCCTTAAGACAGAATCTCTCATTACCCTAGAACTCATCAAGTAGGTTGGGCTGGCTCGCCACAGAGTCTAAGGGTTCTGCCTCAATCTGACAACTTAGCACTGGGATTGCCAATGCCTGCAGTCACACCTGGTTTGTCAGCATGGTGTGTGGTTTACCAACTAAACTCCATCCTGGCTCCCGAGAGCAGCCTTCTCAGCAGGCATAGACTACCATCTCCCTGTGGTTTGGGATCTGCATTTCCCTAATGATCAGTGATTTTGAACATCTTTAGAGATGTCTCGGGGCCATTTGAATCTCTTCCTCCAAGAGATGTCTACTCCAGTCTTTATTAAGTTGCTTTGGTCACTACTATAACAAAATGGCCAGGAGAAGCAAGGGAGGGAGGGAGAGAGGGAAGGAGGGAGGGCTTATTTTGGTAGGAGTTTTGAGGGCAGGGTACGTCACACTGAAGAAGGTATGGTGGGAGAGGCATCAGATCATGTGGACCTACGATTACAGATGGCTGTGAACTGCCTGACATGGACTCCTGGGAACTGAAAGACTTTTGGGTCCTCTGGAAGAGCAGCAAGTGTTTTTAACCATTGAGTCTTTCCTCCAGCCTCAGTTTTTTGCTTTGTAAGCCTTTGTGTGGCTTATAAATGCTTCTCCCGCCTCTTCCCTCTGCTGACAGCTTTCTTTGCACTAGCTTTTTATTTAAACTCTGTCTCATTTGTTGTTTTCTTCTTCTGCTGCCTCTGGCTTCAGGGTCTTCTCTAGGAGCGGACTCCTCATGGTATACTTCTAATTGTCTGTCTAGCTCCTGTTGGCTCTGTTTTTCAGAACCTAGACTAATGCTAATATACAAATACAGACGCATTTATATCCCATGACATTAATGTAATAGTAACACTGTTTGGTTAATGGCAATATATTCCACGAGGAGTAAAACTGTTACCTTTTGTTTCTGTTTAATGACATAAAATAGCAAATGAATGCCACAAGTTGAGGCACCTTGTGCGGGAGGACAAAGTTTCTCTTTGTATTGTTGGTGAGGCTCTATTAAAGAGCAGGGGTCTCGCTGTTTTGCAGGGGACTCTGCAAAACCTGTATCAGCCGTGGTCCTTGTTTCTTAGCTTCCCAGCCCCACATGCAATCTCCAGAGAGTTTGGTGTTCTCTGCCAACTCACAGGCTCTAGTCCCTTCTGGGAGACTGGAGCCAGAGTTCTAGACTGCAATATGAAACAAACAACTTGGGATGTCCCGTGTCATTTCGGTATCAGGTAAACACTGAAGTAAGGAATCATTTTCAGTAGAAGTATATTCCATGCAATGTATGGACATGCTGTGGCTAAACTACTGTTTTTTTGTTTAGCTGAAACTCAAATTGGAATTCAAATTTAACTTCCTTCCTTCCTCCCTCTCTCTCTCTCCCTTACCCTCACTCTTCCCTCCCCTTCCCTCTCCCCCCTCTCCCTCCCCTCCCTCTCCCTTCCTCGATTCCTCCCCTTTTTTTCTGGCCTACTGGCCTGCCTATCTCCCATCACAGCACCCCTTCTCCAGACCTGGCCCTGAGCCCACCATCACCAGCCACACCCGTGCCTTCCCCATGCCCTTCCCTCCTGGCCCCAGGCAACAGCTCCCATTTCTGCTGTTTTTAGTTGAATTTTTCTGTCATAAGAGCAATACGAGTTCATTACAGAAAAAAAAAAATCACAGGCTACAGATAAGCAGTAAGAAGAAAGCAAGAAAACAGTCAGAATTCCGCCTACACAGAGTGGAGTACTGTGCCTACCTCCGGTAGAGTTTTCTAGAGCTGTGTGTGCACTCATCTTTGCAGATATTTTAAAAAGAACATTAAACTCAGCACTCAACCCAGACTCATTGGCCTGGGGGTCTGCTGAAGGAGGAGCAGATCCTCAGCCCCCATGGGGAGGAGCCAGGGGATGCCAGGTGGAGCCAGTTAAACCCTAGCAGTGGGGGATGAAAAGCCTGGGTCAAAGCCACTTCTAACACTGGGGCTGCTGGAGCAGTGTGCCACAGCTGGGATAGGAGTCAACGAAAATGGCTTTGGCTGGTTCATGGACCCTCCTTACCGTGTCCTTAAGTGTCCTTTCCTCTGTGTGCCTCTATAGCCTAATCTTAGGAGGTTGGATTAGGGCCCACCCTAATGACCTCATTTTAACATAATCACCTCTTTCTAGGCCTGATCTCCAAATAAGGTCATGTTCTAAGCAACAGGAGGTGAGGCCTTTAGTATAGGAATGTGGAAGGTAACAGTCGGGCCCAAACATCCTGCCTGGCCTGGTACACTGGGCCTCACTTTTTTCATCCAGGAAATGGGGCTGTGATCACACTCATCATGTTCCCAACCAGCAGGTGGTCAGAAGGGTTGGCTTTGTGCCCAGCCCTGAGTAAACCCCTCTGTGGGTAGAGGAGGACAGGGTCCTGGCCTTTTGGTACCCACCTACTCCTTTCCCCACCTATATACTTTGTTCCTTCAGGTCCACCCTAGAACAGAGCTGCTGGGTGGAAATGGAGACGCTAGCTGCCCTCAGAGCCCAGCATCCATCCCCCTGTGGTGGGTTCATAGCTTGTCCTACCCCAACTTAACCTCTCCCTTCTGACAAGTGCCCTTTTCCCTGTCTGAAGTTCCTGTCCCCAAAGGCTCAACAGCTCAAGCACCCCTCCCCCTCCACAGCCATGCAGAAGACATCTTGCTGTAGATGGACTTGTATTCTCAAGCTCCTTGGCTGTACCTTTTCTCCCAAGGATACCAGCCCCTCTCTCCACACATTCTTGGGAAGACCCCTGCCTTTAAAAGGCAAGCAAGACCCCCTTTTATGTCTTCTTAGCCTTCCTGTCTTCCTTGCTGTCGGAGGCTGGACTATACCTCTGGGAATCAGGAGAAGCAAAGAGACTGGTGGGTGAAGGGAACAGTCAGCAAACCATGCATTACCACCCCCCCCCCCCCAACAAACATGAATTTCAGCATTTCTTGAGGACAAAGTGGAGCACTGCCTCCTGGGGGAGGGGCAGTTAGATGCCAGGATGAATTCAGTCAGAGTCTGCAGGCACAGACCTGCTCAGACCAGATGGATTGTCAGTGGAGGGGGCTGCTGAAGGGAAGGGCCTGAGAGAAGCATGTGGGGTGGGTGGGTGGTTATCAAACCCAGTTATGGAAGATGTGTCCCTGAGTGGCACGAACAATCGTGGTTATGCAGAATGGACCCTTCAGGGAGACACCCCTGGAAGGTCACAGATGCTGCCATGGACCTCACGTAGAGGGGTGAGGACTCAGGTCAGGGCTCCAAAACACTTCCATTTTTGACTTCCCAAGAGTTGACTTGCTTGCATTTCACATCTGGGTCTCTCTCTCTCTCTCTCTCTCTCTCTCTCTCTCTCTCTCTCTCTTCCTCTCTTTCCCTCTCTTTCCCACTCCTCCCTCCCTCTCCCTCTCGTCCTTCCCCTCTCCCTTGCTCTCTGCCATTGTCCCCCACCCCCACCCCCCAAGCCAGTTGCAGCCAGTTGCAGGACACTAAACTTCCCTCATTCCCTGGGCAAAGCTCACCCTGGTATTTTTGTTATGGTTCTTCTGTTTCAGTTCATCACATTGCCTGACTTGAAGGGATACATTGATTTCACTGCCCATTGCTGGGTCCTGGTGTTCAGTTGGAAAACTGCCCTCAGCCAGCATTCTGCGTTCCTCTGTATGGTCTGTCTTTAAAATTTAATACGGAGAGTAAGCTTGGGTTCTCTCTCTCTCTCTCTCTCTCTCTCTCTCTCTCTCTCTCTCTTTTACTTAAAAATAAAGAAGAGGGCACATCAGGAAAATACAAAGCAATTCCAATCAGATTTTCCTGAAGGCAGTTTAGCAGCAAGCTACAAAGCCCACATATCTGTAAATGGTCCCCAGCACTGACATAGCTATTTCACCTTAGAAAGTGTGCCATGGGGGACTGGGCAGAGCCGTTTGGAGGCTGCTCACCCACATTTTGTGGACATTAAGGAAGCAGACCTAGCTTTGGGAGTGCCCACTCAGAGTGATGTCTCTGGCTCTCCTTCTGACCATGTGCTGTGGTACTGTTCAAACCTTAGTTATTGATCCAGAAAGGAAGCGCGAGAGGCAGGGTGGGCAAAAGTTAAAAGTTGAACTTCAAAGGCAGGATCTGCCTTTGCGTTTAAGATCTGTATTTACACGTCGTTGAGACAGTACACAGTCACTTCGAGTAGGGTTTTTTTTTTCTTTTTCTTTCAGGCTTTCCTTTGTTTTCTGTAATGAGCTCACATTATTTTAATAAGAAAAGGAGGGTTTCCTCCTTTTTTTTTCCAGTAAAGGGGGTGGGGAGGAAGACTGAAGGAAGGAAGAGGAAGGAACGGGAAGGAGAAAGGAGGAAGGAAGAAGGCTATTGAGACTCTTTGGAGCTGGAGTTGGGGTTGAGGGTAGGGCAGGAGCCTCTGGGGTGCTCGGTGCAGAGCGTTCCCAGCTGTGGCGTGGACGCCTGGGAAAGTCGAGTGTCGCGGATCACATCCTGAGAGGGGTTGCTTTCTGCGCCCCGAGGAGACCCTCAAGTGGCCAGTGTGGACCCGGATTAGCCGACCAAGCCTTTGCAAGGCAACTGTGTTCTTAGGGCGGGTCCTGGTCCTGCGCAGCTCAAGGCCTTGCCGCGTGTTCTCTGTGTTTATTCTTCCTGAGGTTTCGGGATGAGA
>NW_021604602.1:5864949-5881536 GCF_004785775.1 Grammomys surdaster | reverse complement strand
TAGGGGTAGCTGTTGCCTGAACGCGGGAGCGCTCCCCTCTCGCCGCTTGCCTCGCCCGGCGCAGCCCCGGCCGCCGGGCGCACCCGTCCCGTTCGTCCCCGGACGTTGCTCTCTGCCCCGGGAACGTCGAGACTGGAGCGCCCGAACTGAGCCACCTTCGCGAATCCGGAGCGCGGCGGCCCGACTCACCGCGGAGGCGCCCGGACGCGTAAAGTGCGTACTTTCAACAGGGAACGTGTGCTGAGGCTTTTTAGGGGTGCGGGGCAACTCCCCAAACAGCGTGGGGTTCTGGTCGGCTCTGCCGCGGCGGCGGAGACCTCCTAATCTGAATCAGCGCGTGGCGCACTGGTGGGGATCAGGGGCGGCGGGGCAGGGAGGTACCTTGACCTGGGGTCCCCGAGATCCTGAGCAAGTTCCACTTCGCTACATCCCACAGTGACAGCTCCCCCCACCCCTCCAGGTCAAGGCCTCAACCCCGAAGGCAGTGCCTAAGAGTCGCACTAGAACGCCCCAGCAGTCACAGGGGCTTTTCTGGGGTGACGGGACCCCAGCTGGATACCGCAGCTCCAGCGGCTTGAGTCCTGTGCGCTGCCCTCCCGGGAGAGACCAGCTACCTAACTTTCTCAACTAGAGACCGCACTGGCGACCTGGGAGGGTGGGCATCATCAGATCGCTTTCCATTAGGCATGGAACTTGTCCGGAGAAGTTGACTGCAGGGCAAGTAGCCCAGAGGGCGCACAGGTAGGCACCCGCCCTCTCCACCGGGTTTCTGCTGTCCTGGCAGGACGCTCTCGCTGGGGAGTCCCTTGCGGGACCTGTGGCTGGAGCAGTTGTGTGCGAACAGCCTGTGAAAGTGGGTCTTCTATCTCTTGGTCAGAGGATTCCTCTGCTCTGTGGGGCAGGGGTGTACACCCCAACACTTCTCACCTGAGCGAAGCCACTGGACTCCTATACTGTTCTTAGTACCCTTGGTAAGGTCTTTCAGGTGAACTGGGGAAATCTCCCTGATCATCCCTGACTGGGGGGATGGGGTGGGGTGGGGGTTCCACTCATGGGTCTATCTCCAAGCCGGGCTCCTCTGAGCTTGCAGATCACCACCCTCCTTCTCTTTCAGACTGGGATAGTAAAGTGAGAAGGGGCTCTTGCTGGAGAGTCTGAGTGGCAGATTTGGGGCTTCTGGGACTCTGTCTAGGGTAGGACAAAAAATAGTTCTCTTCAGCCCAAGATCACTTTATCTCCGGGAGATACCAGCCTAGGGCTTGTGTCCTCCTCCTTCCTGTAAGGACCTGGGACAGGGATATGAGGTAGGTCCTTCCCTTCCCACATTCAATCTCTGGAAAGGCCAGCTAGGGTAGGTACCTATGTGTCTGGGTGCATATGACATGTGGCAGTCATAGTCTGGGACAGATAGAAGTTCAGTCTTTCTGGTCCTACTCTATGGGACTAGTCGCCCCTGAACATCACTCCTTCCTGATGTGGGACACCTGGGAAAGGTGCTGTCAGCACTCCTGGACAACTGCTGGTGTTGTATGGGAAATAGGCTATACCTCACACCTCAGGATTCTAGAGCGTTGGATGAAGCACTCAGGTCCTTCTGACTTCCCTGGCCTCCTGTACAGGTGAGGAAAGACCCAAGGTGCAGGTGGGGCTTTGGGGACACTTACCTGGCTTGATAACTAGTGTTCCTCACTTTTCTCCTGTTCCCCCTCATCTCTCTTTCCTCCTTGGTCCTCTTCCCCCACTGTCCTTCAGGGCAGCACCCCTAACTAGCTACAGTTCTCAGCCTTTCTACCAGTTGCTTAGATTATCTTGCCTTGGCCCAGTGGTCTAGAATATGAATACTGGACCAAGGCCAAGGCTCTTCTGAAATCCATGAGGGGACTTAGGCCTCAGTGGACCTGGCAGACTTGGAAAGAAACCCAAGTTGAGGTTCTTCTCCCGTTTCAAGGGCCCGGGTGGGATGGTATGCACTGACTCTTCCTGCCTGCCCTCTCCCAGCTCCAGCAGAGGGCAGAGGAGAGAAAGGAGGGACACACTGGACTGGGTCCATTTGGAATCTTGGACCGACTTGATGGAGGAGGAGGAGCAAGGCCCTGGCACTCCTAAGATCTGAGCAATAGTGGTCTGCCAGTGAAGGGGTGCTTAGAGGGCCTGACATTAACCCCTTCATCTCCTAGCCTCTGGTGGGGTTGGTGCTCCTGTGTGGTAGGCATAGTCTCTGCCTTCCTTTCCCAAGTCTGTCAGGAGACACCCATGGAGGTTGGTCGGTAGTACCAGTAGCTTCTATGTCTTCCAGCAGGGGTATTTCTTTAGAATAAGCACTCAGAAATGATGGCTCAACCCCAGATTTAGAGAAGAGCATCAGAGGATGACAGTCCTGTGCCCTGGGTCTGACCCCATCTCATCATGACCTGGTTACATGGGCTCGGTCTTTCTTGGCCATCACATCTTGATCTGCTTTCCCCGCACTGACCTCTGGACACTCCAGGGACTTTCCTACCTCTGAACTTCCACCCCTGTCACCCCCCCTCTTTCCTTTGGGGTCCCCATAATCTTCCTTTTCTTCCAAAGCCCTAGTCTGACCTGGCCCACCCTTCCTCATATAGGGGAGAGCCCACTTTCTGCCTGGACTCTTCTTGAAGGAGCACATGCCCTCTTCCTGGCCTGTTCTTCCTCAGTGGCCAGCAGCCTGTTCAGCAGATGCATGTCTGTGTTGGCCTGGCAGACCTGTCCCTGCCAGACTGGCCCAGCTGGGATCCCCTGGAGAGACTGCTGGGTGGTACCCAATAAAGCTTTGTGCAAAGAGATACGTGTGCAATGTGGACTTACTGAAAACTCTGGGTTTGGGGAGAGTTTCAAGATGGATCGTTCTGCCCTCTGCACATGGCAGCAGTAAGCAAGCAAGGTAGGACATGTTGGTGGCAGCAGGCCTGAGTGAGGTCATCTAGGACCAGCTCCCTGGAACATCCTTCTTTGGGTGTGGCATCTATCGAACTTGTCCTTCACCTGCCCACTTTATCCCATTTCCTTTTCTAGGCTGGGCACTGCTCCCTCTGAAGTCGAGGTGCTTAGCCCTTGTCACTAATTTGAGAGTGGTCTTTGAGACATATTTCTCCACCTCTGACTCAGGCCAACTAAGGTGGGCACAGAAATACTCTGGGGAGACCGGGTAGCTGGAAGCTCTGTGATGATCTTTGGCTGATCTTGGAGATTTAGAGTCTTAGCATCTTGCCAATGCTTTCTTCAGATCTTGTTCCACAGATGTAGAAGGTTCTAGACACCTTGGAAGAACTTGCACTGTCCTTGTCTGCTATTCTGTGGTCCTGTAAAATCCTACCTGGACTCATCTCCTGGCCGTTTGTCTCCAGTATTGTCTTACCTGGCCTTTCCTGTCTTAGCCTAAAGCTCTGTCCCCAGCTTCCAGCCTAACCTAGGTTCTCACTTGGTCCAGACATAAGCAAGCACACACTGTGGTTTCTGGTACTCTGTAAGCCCTGGGGGACAGGACAAGGAGTAACACCCCTTACCAACAGCTGCCTGTGGGTACCTGGATCCTTCCTGGCCTTGGGAAGCACGACTATTTATACAAGACAAATCCTAGCCTATCTAGGGGACCACATTCTTGTATTTCTACTCCTGAGGGTCTCTGGAAAGAATGGTGGGTCCACCAGCCAGCAGATGTGAGTCCCAAGTTCCCTTCCTTCTAGCAGGTTTAACATATTAATGTATTGAATCACCATGGCACGGAACAAATATGGAGCATGGGTGTGCATGTGCGCATACATGTAAGGGTGTGTGTCCATATCTGTTATTGTTTACATGGAGTCCAGCTTCTTTCCCAGAAGGCATAGCAAGTAAGATGAGAGTGTAAAAGCCGGAGTAAAGACACCTCCCATTCAGGGACAAAGTATAGCCCCAGCATGCACTGAGGAGCTGTAGATTATCCCTCAATGTTGTTTTGGTTATGACACCAGAGGACCAGTGGATGAACCAGGTTGTCCAGCTGTGCCCATGTGTTCCTGCAGGCCATGCTGGTCAGAAGGTCATGCTGAGGCTCAGAGTAAAGTCTGACTCCTTGAAGAGCCTTCATCTTGTATGAGTTTATGAACCATGGGAGGAGAAGGCTCTTCATTTTTCCATTCCTCGTGGCACAATGGGCACCTGGAGGGAGAGGTATCCTACTGAGATGTTTATCCTCTGGGGGGGAGACCACCCCAACCAGCCAGACTGGTTCTTGCTTGGTGTTCTCTCTCTCTCTCTCTCTCTCTCTCTCTCTCTCTCTCTCCCCCTTTCTGTCTCTCTGCATTTGTGTGCAGTTTGCAAGTGGAGTGGTCGATGTGTGCTGGTCTTCAGGTGTCCCCAACATGATGGGGCCCTGAGTAGGGGCATCACGTACTCAGAGAGAGTGCAAGGATACCTAGTGAGTTTCCTGCGCTGAGTGGTATTGTGGAAAGTTGCCACAGGTGGAGGGGTAGCCTCAGTTTCTTTGTGGCTCCACTCTGAATCCTGGAGGACCTCCTATCCTGGTGTCCTTCCTTGGAAAGAGGTTATATATTCTGCTCTTTGTCTCAGGTTTACAATAGGTTCCTGGATGTGTGCTAGGGCCAAATTGAAATAGAAATGACGGGAGATGTGAAGTCCTTAGTATCTGTGCTTTGGTGGAGAAGCTAGCCAAACTCTGTATAGCACATACACGTATGGCACTTTGTATGTGACAGCTCCATCAAGGGGTGATAGGTTCAAAGCCACTATGGTGGGCAGGTATAGAGCTTAAAGTTCAGTTTCTTGGTGAATGGCATCTCCAGGACTCTTGACCTGGGTCAGGATGCAAATGCCAACTATCAGGGGTTGTCCCGTAAGGGCCAGTCCTTCTTATCCAAGGGAACACTTGTTAGGGGCCATCCCATAAGGCCAGACCTTTTAATAGGAAGGACACTGGCTGTGTGAATCTCCCAGACCTGGGCTCAGATCCAGTATCTGCTGTCTAGTGAATATGTCCTGAAACGTCTGTGGGGATGGAATCTGGTTAGTTTTGGAAGGAGATACTAGTCCTTCTTGGTGTCTATGGGAGTTTGGGATATGGTGGGCATGGCCTGCAGGAGTTGTATCTTCACACATCCTCATCAAGAAGTCATAATGGGTGTGGTCATGGAAGTCGAGTTCTAGAGAGTTCTACAGAGTAGAGTTCTACAGTAGGGGGTGGGCAGGGTGTATAGGTGCTGGGAGGTGTGCAGAATTCGGGCCAGAACTAGGCTTGATCTTGTAGCTTCTGATGGTGGTTGGTCCTATCTTTGTTACCTACAAAGCAGGAGCCAGGACCCATCAGGAGCAGGCTCAGGATTGTTTTCAGGGAGAATGCTTCTGGGGTCCCCAGGTCCTCTGCATTTCCTACTTCATGGCACCCCCCAGGAGAGAGAGACTCTGCAAGGTGCGGAAGGGGCAAGGAGAGTGCATTTTTTCCTCCCCAGAGTCCCCCAGCCCAGAGACAATGCACAGCCCCCTGAGAGGAATGGTATCTTCCAGCTTAGCTCTGGTCTCTGCCCCTGGACTCCATGACCTCCCAGGCATAGAGGGATCTTGACCCAAGATCCTCAAAAGATGCTGCTGCTCAGAGAAAGAGAGAGATGGGGACATTGAGGGGTGGGAAGCAGGCCTGATCCCTGCCTCTGATGGTTGCCTTTCCTTTTCTGGAAGCTATTCAGGCTCCCCTGACTGAGTTGGGGTTGTGAGGTGCACGAGCTGTGGGGTTGGGTTATAATGTGATTCTAGTGACCTGTAGATTAGAACTAGCCCCTGGGTAATTCCCCAGGCAGAGGATTGGGATGGAGGTGGAGTCTTCTTGCCCTCCCTTCCTGCCTGGGTTGCTCGGTGTGGTAGCTTCATGGGGGACAAGAGTCTGTTTCAGTAAAGTGGTTCAGTGTGCTAGGAATACAGTTCTTCAGGACAGTAGAGACTCATTCCAAGACATATTTTGGGAGATGAGTGTAGGCAACACCGCCTACTATGTGGCATGGACAAGAAGGATCAGGGGTGCTCTAGAGCTTTAAGACCCTACTGTGTGCCAAGCGCTCAGCTTGTAGTATTCTCATGTGTTGATGAAAGATTAGAGCATCTCTGTACCTTCCTCATACCCAGAGAATGCTGAGTCTCCCAGAGGAGCACCTGCCGCCAATCCTATTAAGAAGTGGTACTGCCCATCCGCAAGCTATCCATCTGTCTGCCAGCCTTCCCATCCATCTGTCCATTATCTATCTACTCACCCACTCATCTGACTTTCCATCTATCCTCCATCACCATCTATCCATCCACCCACCCAGCCATCCATCTGTCCGTATATTATCCATCTACCACACCCATTTATCTGTCTGTCCATCAGCTACCCACCCATCCATTCATCTACTCATCCACCAGTTTGTCCATCTATTCATCCAGGAGTCCATCTGTCATCCATTTATCTACCCACCAGTTTACCTATTCATCCATCAATATATTTCTTTGTCCATCTACTCTCTGTCTATTCATTTGGTACCCATAGTGCTTTAGCTGATATGAAAGTCTAGACAAGTCCCTCTCATGGTATGCTCAGCTCTTCCTTGGAGTCAAAAGTGTTAGGAGACCAGTATGTCTTGGATGTTATTGTTCCAATGAAGCTCCCAGAGCGTGGACTAGGAGATAGGGAGAAGATAGGGCTTTTAGGCAGTCATGGCTGCATGCTCACCCTCACAAAGCCTGGTAAAAGCCTGATGCTGGTTTGTCTCCTATGGCTGCTGCTGGCGGATAAATACGAGCCACCGCCTTCAAAGACCTGGGTGAAAAAGAAGCCCAGTGAAATGTAAGTTGGGTCTCATAGCTTCTGCAGTTGCAGGAGGCTTGATTGAGGGTGGAGAGGTAAGGGTAGGTGCCCACTGTGGGGGTGGCGGAGAGGCCAGGCTCTTGGGGATAGGGCACAGACATACTGGCCATGATGTCTTCCTTTGGGTCCTGAGCCATGATGATGGGCTTAGCACTGTTTGCTCCTGCACAGATCTGTTCTCTGGAGACCAGCTCCTTTTTCTCAAACCAGACCTTTGGTTGTTTGTCACCTTGGGTCCTCCAGGATCTTGTTGCCCTGGAGATAAGATCCAGCATCCCAGAATGCTTGGAAACTTTCTCTCAGAGATCTGAAAGAAGGTAGGAGGCATGGCATGGATGATTCCTGGGAGGGTAGCAAGGTTTGCTTCCAGGAGAACACCAGGGTAGACCTGAAGAGCTCAGAGTGCAGTCCGATACCAGCTGCAAGGTGGAAGGAGCCAGTCTATACTCTGTAGCACCATGGCCAGACAGGTGGAGTCTGGGATACTAAAGGCCCTGTCCTTGGGGGATATCTCTGCATCAATGGTTGGCCCATTGTGCCAGAGAGCTGCTTGCTGCTGGTTCTGAAGGGTTGAAGGTTTTTAAGGGGTACTGTGGTGGTTCAGTGAGGAGGCAGGCTTCCTTTGCTGGGCCTTTCAGGCTTATGGATGCTGATGAGGTCACAGTTCTGGGGTTTGGACTCTGGAGCCAGTAGAACTCCTTCTTGGGGGCTCTACGACTGCCATGGTCCCTGCCCAGTGACTGGTTCATGGGTGGGGCTTGGAAGGCCAGAGAACATCCCACGGAAGGGTCTGGGATTGGATCTACCCAGGAAGCTGTGGTCAGGGCCGCCTAAGGGATGGGTGTGGGAAGTAGAGGACAAAGCCAAGTATAAAGGGGTGGGGCAGAGCTGCGGGGTAACATGAAATGTGGGCTTGACAGGAGGGAAGAGGTGTGTTGGGGGAAGGGAAGCCCTGTTCTGCCTCCCTTTCGTCCTCCCTTCTGTCCTGCTCCTCTCCTCCTCCCTTCCCTCCTCACTCAGGGAGAGTCTCTACCAGTCAGAAGACTTTCCCAGTGCCACCCTCAGCCTTTAGCAACTAAGGGAAGGGCTTTAGCAACTAAGACCACAGTTTCCTGGCTGTCCGCAGGGTCCAGTAGTGACCACGGGAGCCTGGCATTTCCCCTCAACAAGGCAGCTGCAATGCTCGCCCTGGGAGCCCTGGATGCTGCTGTTGTGGCCAGGTGAGAGATGAACAAGGTTGTTTGAGGTCGAGGGCCTGGATGAATTCTAGACTCTTGGAGAGACTGGTTGCCCACTGTCCCTGAATGAATGTCACGTTCCCAAGATCCTGTTGCAGGGCTGGCACTGCTGGGATCCTGTCATGTCCTGGAGGGATCCTGGGGGCACCTTTGTCCTCAGGAAGGGCTCTTTGGAGAGGCAAAAAGAACACATGTCTACACCTCCAGATTCTGAAAATGGATTTCTCCCAGGGAACCAGAGTGCGTTCTCTCCCCTGAGCAAGAGCCAGGAAAACAGCAGGGGGCGGGGCTCAGAGAGAACCAGGGAGAACCCGTGGAGTCTGGAGGCTTGGATTCAAGTCCTGCCGCCCACTGATAGACACTGTGGCCTGGCTTCACCTCTGGACCTAGGTTTCTTCTATCCAGTAGAATGGTGCTACCCCTGCCTCTTGGGGGATGCTTGGAGTGCATATCCTTGGTTGTCTTCATCTGCCTTCAGGATGCCAGTGTCAGCCAGGTCCTGTAGGACTCTGGCTCCAAACAGAGTCTTTGCTATTCTGGACCCCAACTCCTTGCTGTGTGGCTCAGAGAAGTGGCTCACTCTCTTGGGACTTGGTTCTTCTGTCTAACGTTGGGGCAAGAATACCCACCCTAAGGAGGCTGTGGTAGGACATGAGGTGATTTCTTTCTGTGTATACTCTGGTTGGTAGGAACTGTCTGTCCTGTGTATGGCCTGGCTTTGGCTGGCCTCTCTAGTCCCTCCCTGGCCCCACCCAGCAGCACTTTTCAGCCTCCTGCAGGAAGCCCTCCCTGGCTTCTGCATGACCCTCCCAGACTCTTGCTCTGAACTCTGATATGTGCACTGGGCTGGACACATTTCCTCCTCTCCTCTGTTTTTCATTTCCTAAGATCTGTGTGTTGTAACAAAAGTTGTTCTATGCTCAGGGCACTGCCCCTACTGTGGAATTGTCCTTGGTAGGGGGCTCTGCCTTCTTCATTATCTCTGTCTTCTCGGGGACACTTCAGCTGCACTCTTTTGCTCTGCTGGCTTCCTGTGTGTCTGGTTCCCCAAAAGCTTCAGTAGGGACCTTCTAGGCTATTTATTGACCTACACATGGTCATTAGCCACTGAACCTTCTCCTGAAACTGTCCAGTTGCCTCTCCCAAAGCCTGCTCACCCTCCAGAGCTTTATAGAGAGGGTATAGCCCAGGACCCCTATCACAAATTTCTCCCTAGATCTCCTCTCCTTCCACCCTACCTCCAATCTCTGCAGAGGTCTCCTCCTCAGGACCTTGGGTCAGCAGCTTCCTGAGGGCTGGAGATGGTGTGTCTGAGATAGCAGTTCAATGACTGTTGTCCACTCCTCCTACTGTAACAGTAACTTCAAATTCAGGCCAAGTGCTTAAGATTCAAACTTGAACCTCCTTTGCAATAGGCGATGTGCCCCATCTGCCCAAATCCTTGCCAAAGATGTATGAAAAAGTGGTCATGAGCCCTCTGAGCCCCTGTGAGGGAAGACAGGAAGTGAGCTTTGCCGTTCCTCCCTGTGTTGACTGTCGGATGGCAGACGCCGTGGCAGGAGCTGTTATGCTATGTTATCTATCGTAGGGAAGCTGGTAGTTGAAGATCACTAGCTACAGAACACAAGTTACAGTACTTCCACCTAGATTGCTACACCTCAGAGGATACGGGAGGCAGGGCAGGAGCTGGTACTTTGTAGCTTGTTTAAGGCTGTGTTATTTTGGCATTGGACACAGTAACAAAATGTATACAAATTAAAATAGATTTGGGTGGGGAAATCAGTCATCTGTTTGTAGAACCACCAAAGGGTCACAACTGCTTAGAGGCTGCTCGTCTGGGATTGCAGTACGGTGCTCCTGTGCTTGGAGTCCTGCCCTGGCCACTTGTGGGACGAGCGGAGAGGCAGTGTTCCACCTAGGCACATGAGCTCCTGTGTCCCCTCTGTTTTGGGACCACATGTGACCTCCCTCTCATGTGACTCAGAACAGCCCCGGGTAACGGGAGATGGATGCTTGTGAGATCATGGGCAGGTTAGTAATGATTCAGGGCTTTAAGGGTTATTGTAGGGCATGTGGGTGACTCTCCTGGCAGAACTGGACTCAGATGATCCGACACATAGTAGAAGGACCTCTTCAAGCTGGTCTCCTTAGGATGTGAATTCCCAATGTGGTGGTAGCTTTAGTTGTGGGGGACCCCCTTGTTCCCCGCTTCCACCACCACCTTTCCTTCCCTGCACCCTCACATTTCTTTAGGAAGCTGTTGGATTTACTGAGCCCAGATGAAAATGCCCATCTCAGAAGAGGAGCATCTTCACGGGGACTCGGTGCTTGGATTAGCAGTCAGCTCTGGCTGCAAACACAGAGGACACCCTCTCCAGGTTGTCATGTTGCAGTCATGGGGCCTACATTGAGCTTAGCTTCGGACAGATAAGGCCCTTTGGCTACCCCAGCAGACTCAGCTCTCTGCTCTGAGGGCTATCTTCCTTGACGGATCATGGATCTTATGGTAGCCGCACCTGCCCTTCTCCTATCCCTGGGGCTCATCCTAGGGCCCTGGCCTCTGAGCCACTGGCCAGGTGTGTCCAGGAACCAGGGAGGCAGCGTTCTTTGTAGGCACATTAGCCCTTCTCTGTTTTGGGACCACATGTGACTTCTCTCCTATGTGACTCAGGGCAGCCTAGGGCAATGGGAGATGGATATGCTGTAAAGCCAAATCAGCTCTCACCACCTAACTCTCAGATAGCCTGTGACGAGTGTCCACCCAGGTCTGAGAGTGCAGCCTGGCAGTTCTAGAATGTTCCTTGGCACACAGGGCTAAAAATAAGGGCTTATGCTACAGCTCCTTCCTCTCCTCAGTAGCTTGCAGCCACCTCACTCTCCACATTCTGTTTATGAATATCATGTCCCAGCTACACAATCCCTTGTCTATTGCTAACAGGGTACCACAGGCCCGGGAGTCCCCTGGAAGAGGCTTATTTTGGTCCTGGAGGAATGAGATTGAGGTGCCACATCTCACAGAGGCTTCTAGCTGGCAGATTCCCCTCAGCGATCAGAGTGAGTCAGGGAAAGAGGTGTATGCCCTTCCAGGTCCATTCTGTTCTTATGAAGCCACCAGGATTCAACCTTGAGACCCCCAACAGCCTTAGCTAGCTCTGGTCTTACTCCCCTGCCTACACTCTATGCTGGACTAAGTTCCTGTCCCCTTATTGTCATTTCCACACATGAACCCCTGGGGACACTCATGGAATCATCCCCAGGACTATCTTATAGACGGCGTCCTGTAGTACTTGTTCTTTTGTGACTGGCTTGTGTCACTTATAATAATGATACAGTTGAGTGTCCTCTGGGCTCATCATGTGATGGGTGGCATTGCTCCATCACAGCCTGGGCTGCTGTGTCTTCTGGCTGTAGTTATCAGTGTGACGAACTTTTGCTCAATGCTCATGCCATGATGTCCATCCACACCCCGTTGACGCTGCTCCACTTTCTTACTGCCTGGGTTCACCCCACTCCCAGTTCATGTTTTTCCAGGTGTCCGAACTCCAAGGGGCTCTGCTTAGACCAAGGACCTTTCCTTGAGGGACCCGTAGCTTGGTGAGGGACATAAGAGGTACCATTGTGAGCCTTGCCCCATGGGGTGGCCTAGGGTTACCTGGCCTTGGGAATAAACCAGGTTAAGGGCTCACTTTAATGACTGAGTTTCTGCTCTTTGTGGCCAGGAGTATTCTGGAGTTGTCGGGCTGCACGGAGGCCCTGGGTGGACAGGGCATTTCATGTTGTCCATACATAACAGGGCATGGCTGTTGACTCCATGCTCCTAATGTTCTAGGACTTTCTGAGTCTCCAGAGCTAGTGAGAGAAGTGAGGTCAGGCCTACGATGGCTGGGGTCTCCGGGCAGTGGCTCTGGGTTAGCAGTGGGGAGGAAAAGCCTCACCATGGCTTTCTAGGTAAGACGTTTGCCCTCAGCTGACTGGTCTGAGGTCTATAGCCATGAGACCTTGGCAACTGAGTAAGGCCAACATCCAGTGAGCTCTGGTGGTTCAGGAGGGGGAACAATGGAAGTACTTTTGCTTCCCTACCCACTGAGTACTGCCTGATCTGCGACTTCCTCCTTCTGGGTACTGGTGGGATTGGGTGTGGTCTTTTTTTGCCCTTTAACATCTATCCTGACCTAGGTGACAGCTCCTTACCAATCACCTCCTAGGGAAGAGAGCCCAGTCCCCCAGCTGGGGCTGTGCAGGATTCTATGATCACTGTGTCTGGGAGGGTAAGGATCCCAGAGGCCCGCTTGTACCTATTCAGCAGAATCCTTGAAGTCTTTCTTTCTGTCAGGTGAGTGTGGGGGCCAAGGACACACTCTATTCGGACCCTGCCCTTGGGAAGCTTCTGGACTCTGGACACAGAGAGGGGCCAGCCAGGGTAGTGCTCTCTGGACTGTACATCCAGCCTGGTTCAGCCTTGCTGCTTTGCTCTGAGGTGCCCCTTGCACTTCACACAGCATCCTATTCCTGCCCCAGGGCCTTTGCACTCCCCATGTTCTCAGTCTTGTACATCTTCCCTCACTGTGGGGCTATTCCTATGAGTGACGGTACAGGATTGGCTGCCACAACAGGGTACAGAATAGCTGTGACTTGAACAAGGGGAGGTTTTATTCTTCGGCTGGGAACCACAGGTCAGCAGACCCTCGCGACCTGATTTTGTATTGTATGTGCCTATTAGCAGCCTTATCATTTACTTAATGTTTTAAAACCATCTTGTTTTCTAAGCTTAAATGCTCATGACCTACATGGCAGAATCTGGAAGTGTGGGATGGAGATGCTATATATATATATTCAATACATGTGACCATAAATAAATGTTAAAACAGTATTTCTCTTTCTTGCTGGACACCCTTTAAAATCATCTGTCAGCTCTCTCTGGGAAGCTCTGTGCTGTCTGGATAAGGAGCTGAGGTTTCCAGGTGTCATGTGCCTTGGCCTCTGAGGATCCTTAGTTCAGTTAAGCCATGGCCTAGGTCACATGCTGCCCTCCTCCACAACCACTTCACTGCCTCCTGGAGATGGACTCCTTCTGGAGACGTCTAAAGCAATAGCCTCAGGCTTCAGCCCTGCATGCATGACCTGAGGAGCCTGTTGGTTCTGGTGGTGGTAGTCAACCTGGCTTGATCCTTGACCCCTGTGGCCTCAGTGGCTACAGGAGGGACTCAGAGATGCCTGGAGTGACTAGCAGTCACTGCCTAGGGTCTGTCTGTCTCATACTCAGAGATGCCTTGGAGGTATTACCGTCCTTTGCCCCTAAGCAATCCTTAGTCAGGCACCTGCTGTGGGCCCTGCAGGCTGGCATGGTGTTTGTGGTCCAGAGTTGGGGCTGGTAGAAAATGGGAGACTTGGACCCCCCTTCTGGAGACCGGAGGCTGAGAAGAATGTACAACACGGACGTCAGAGACTCAGTCTGTTTCACTAGGTCTGAGGAGGGAAAGTGGAGACTCTGTGGAGGAGACCTGGTGTCTTGCTGGATGGGGAGGTGAAAATATATCTCTGTCATGCTGAGGACTGCTTCTGTCTTGTGGCTTGTCCTTCCTCTTATCCCTCCTTTCAACCCTCAAAGGCTCACTGCTCATGGCGGTGGGTCACACAGCAGCCTTGGTTGGATGTAATTTCATCTTCCTTTTCCTAATTCTTCAGGTGTGTAACAAAGTTCAACGACCCCCATTGGGGGACACCAGTGTCTGCCATCTCCCAGGTGTGCGTGGGTGTGTCTGGATATGGGCACCCTAGGGCTCTGAGCTCACATATAGTCCAGGCTGCCTGGTATGTAGGGCTTTATCTACTCTAGGTTTGCCCTGGGACAGGGCCAGCTCCTGAATTTGTTTAGTGAAGCTGCAGGCCTAGTAACCTGGTGGCTGCTGGACCGAGGGCCTGGTTCCCTGATGGTAATGGTGAAGGCTGTGGGGAATGTTGAGGGTGGGTTGGGGGGATGGGAGAATGGAGGGCACGGGCTTGGGGGATGGTTCCTTAGCTCCTGACCACATGGCTTCTTAGTGCCACAGCTCACTTGTGGGAGGCCCAAGGGCTAGAGAGCAGGAGAGTCCCATGGGACAGAAACCATGGTCTTTCAGGCTCTGACGTAGTGACATGACATGATTTTGGGGAAGTGAGTCACAGGGTTCAGCCCACCCTCAAGAGGAGAGAACTCATCCCTTGGGCAACAAGCATCAGCCTGGAAGCCTCCATGCCCAGCCTGTGGGGTAAATTAGAGCTTGCCAGCCTGCTTCTAGCCTTCAGCAGACTCTCATGGCTGGGTGGAGCTTTGTTGGGTGGCCTATGGCCCTGCTTATGGCTAAGGAGTACTAGCACCTGGTGGTCCTGTAGTTGTCCCCTTCAGAGATGCCCTAGCAATGGCTGCCTCCCCTCCCACTAAGGCTAGCCTGGCTGCAGGCACAGCAGAGGGAGGCCCGCGCCCCCACCCCCATACCTCTTTCTAGGCCAATGGGGAAGGGTATGACCAGTTTGTCTACTAATATGTTGCAATTTTCCTGGAAATGTGAGAGATCCCAGAAGGGGCCTGAACCACTGGTCTCGTTGCAAGCTGCACCATGGACTTCAGCTGGCGAGGCAGCAATTCCCAGGGTGGCCTTTCCAGGAACTGGTGGTCAGTGGCCAGACCAAGGCCCCCTGATGGGCCCAGCATGGAGGAAGACATCCAGGATTAGGGAACAGCTGGTGGGGCAGGGCACAGGGAGAGCATCAGGAAGTGACAGTTGGTTAAGACCCTCTGACTTCCTGGTTGCTTCCAAGCTAGCTGAGCCTTAAGGGTGAGGGGTTGCTTCTAAGGCTCCCTGGCTCCTCCTCCTCCTCCTCCTCCTCCTCCTCCTCCTCCTCCTCCTCCTCCTCCTCCTCCTCCTCCTCCTTCTCCTCCTCCCCCTCCTGGGGCTGTGTTCTCCTGGACTATGGAGTAGTTTTACAGTGTGGGGATTAGGTCCTTTGATGACTGTGGGTGGCCTGAGGTTAGTAGTCCCAATATTGTTTCAGATCAGCCCTGCTGTGTGACCCAGAAGGCGGCTATATCTGAGAGATGAGCTCTCCACCAGCCTGTGTGTGTGTGTGTGTGTGTGTGCGCGCATGTCTGCGTGCATGCTCCTGTGTATGAGTATGCTGGCCAGAGGACAATCTTGGGTGTCATTTAACTTTTTTTTTTTTTTTGGTTGGGGGGAGCAGTGTCTCTCACTGATTCAGCTGGGCTGCCTGACCAGTAAGCCCAGAGATCTGCCTGTCTCTTTTTCCCCAGGAATGGGATTACAGGTGTGTGTTGCAGTTTTACAAGGATTCTGAGTATCCAAATTCAGGTTCTCATGTTCGCATGGCCAGCGCCTTACCAACCAGGCCATTGCCTCAGCCTCCGGCTCCTTGTCTTTACAAGGTGCCAAGGAACTGATGAACTGATTTGCTGCTCAGAGAGGCCATAGATCAGTCCTTGGGCTGTGGTCTGCACACTTCTAGGGACTGGCCTCACTTGAGTGGTGAGGGAATGTAGGAAATACCAGTGGACAGACACAGGAAGGCTGGGATCTGGTGGGCTGGGCTCTGATGGGGAAGCCACAACATCCTGACAGCCCTGTGTGTTTACACAGTTGAACAGGGATGTGGGGTAATCACATATAAGAAGGTAGGTTTAGGAGAAAGCTATGGTGGGCGTTTTCTACACATATTGTCTGCATTTGCACTCTGACCTGAGGACCGCTTTGCCATTCCTCTGTGCCTTGCCTGGGGTGGGCTTTGCCACTCCCATGGGGCTAGGGCATCTTGTTCCATGACATAGCTGTGCCCAGGCTGACAGGGCACAGTTACTTAGGATTACCTCCCTCTTACACTCTTGGGCTGGTTTCCTCTTCTGCTCACCCAGAGGAGGATGCCTGGTGGCCTAACTGGACTCTCACACGCCTCTTTTGATTTCTGTACCTGTTTCTTCTTCCACAGGACTTTTCCAGTCAAGTGTCTGGCATATAGTCTGCTGTGTGGGATGCCACTGGGAGCCAGCACCAGTCTGCACACTTCCCACCCATCCACAGGTCAGTAAAAGGCAGATTTTACTTCTGCCCTACCCCCACACCACCCCCTCAAGGTGCTGTCTTATTGCTGGGTTCAGTTTCTTCTGGGCCTTGCTAGGGTCTCTTCCTCTGCATTTCTAGAAGTTCATCAGGCAAATTTTAAGAATGTGACCCCAAATGGGAAGGTGTCATTTTCCCAACAGGACCTGTCACCCCCTCGGATATGGCTCTTGCACCTTCCTTAGAAACTAGAGATAGTTTCTGGTAGCCGCATCTTAACCAGGACTCACTCCATAGTGGCCTCCCAGTATAGCGTTCTTGCTCTGGGCTGCAGGATGGTGCCCTAGGCATGAAGTCTCCTATTCCCCAAGTCCACAAAAGTCTGTCCTGCCCCCACCCTATTTTCTGCTAGCCTGTTCATCACCCAGCGCTGCCCCTGTGGTGTATC
>NW_021604602.1:5855324-5864549 GCF_004785775.1 Grammomys surdaster | reverse complement strand
CTCCTCCTCCTCCTCCTCCTCCTCCTCCTCCTCCTCCTTCTCCTCCTCCTCTTCTTCTTCCTCCTTCTCCTCCTTCTTATTTTAGGTCTGTGTCCCTCTCCCTGTGACAGGTACTAGCAGGACACATTTTTTTTTTTTTTAAAATCAGTTCCTGTTGCTATGATAAAATACCATGACAAAAACAACTTAGGGAATCACAGATTTACCTTACATATAGTTCCAAGTTCTGATCCATCATGGTGAGGAGCCACGAGCAGGAACTTAAAGCAACTGCTCATGCCTGGAGTCAAGATCATAGAACAAACAGATGCATACACGCTCTGCGTTCAGCTTGGCGTCTCTGTTTTTACACAGTCCAGGATCCAAACCTAGGGGATGGTGCCTCCCACTTCCACACTGGGTCTTCCTGTATGAATTAATGCATGCAAGTCTTCAGGCTAACAAGGTCTAGATAACCCTTGTTGAGATTTCTCTTCTTGGGTGATTCTGGGTTTGTGTCAAGTTGACAAAACCAACCGTTTCAATGCCATTCTTTGTCAGCTTGACGTGCAGGCACACGGCTTTACACCATAAGTATTCAGTCTTTATTCCCAAAGTCTCATGTTTCTCTCATAATGTAAAACAGAATTCAATCTTTAGAGTTCCTATGGTCTTTAAAAAGTCTGGCTCATCAGTGAAGAGCAATTGCTGCTTTTTCAGAGGACCTGGGTTTGACCCCAGCGTCCACCAGAGCTCACAATTGACTGGAACTCTACCTCCAAGGGACCTGAAGCCTTCTTTTGGCTTCTATGGGCAACACACACACACACGCGCACACACACACACACACCACAAACAGAATCTTTTAAAAAGTTCTAATACTTTAAAACATTCAAAGTCTATTAACTATGTCTATAAAATAAAAAAGAATTGCATGCTCTCAACATATAACGGCACAGAGTACGTGTTCTTATTCCAAAATGGAATAATCAAGGCACAGCAAAAAGCCACCACACCAAAGCAAACCCAAAATCCAGCAGGGAACAGCATCAAATTCTGAAGCTCCATGTCCAGCATCAAGGGCTTGAAATGTAACTATCTGGGTTCCAAAAAGCTTGAGTACCTCCACCCCATCAGGTCTGCCACCTCAGCACACACAGATTTTCCTCTAGGCTGGCTACATACCATCCCTATATCTCTCTTGGACAAATATCCCGTGTTCTGGGCATCTCCAATATTCTGGTGTCTCATTGAAATTGAGGCTTGACCTTCACAGATGCATGCCTCTCTGGGCCTCCCCACAGGGACTGTGGACCTGCTACCCGGTGCCTGACTGCTCCCCGTGAACCCCCCAGTCTTGTATCTTTGCTTTAAAACCAGTACCCTGTGGACATTTAGAACATTGCCAGGTTCTGTTGCTGCCCAGTTAGAGATTAGCCTACCACAGCTGTTCCTGTTTTGTGCTGACCCTGACTAAACACCTTCCTATTGCCCTAAGGTCTAGCCTGTAGTGGTGCTTATCTCTATCACAACAGCCTTTTCAGCACCAGCTTGACTCCAATCCTGCAAAAACAAATGAATCCACCGTCTTTAAATTCAACTTCACTAGGTTCTCAGGAAATGGGCAGAGCAAAGGCCAGACTCTCACACGGATGGTCTCTAGTCTATTTCCTCTCAGAGTTCTTGTCCCCTCTGAAGCTTTACAAGTGGCCTGTTTCCCATCTCCCATTAGGACAACCCATTAGTATTTGTGTACAGCAGTCAACGGCTCTTCTATCTCAATGTGTCAGATGCTTCTGCATTCTTCCTGCCGAACAGTTCAAAGGTATAAAAACCACATGGTCAGGTTTATCGCAGGAGTGGCTGCCTTTCTTGGTACCGATTTTGGTCTTAGTTTCATTTCTTGATGCTATGGTAAAATGTCCTGATAAAAGACTCTTCAGCCCACAGTTTCAGGTCATAGTCTGTCCAGCAGGAAAGTCAAGGCTGCAGGAACTTGAGGCAGGTAGAGAATATGCGGATGCATGCTACTCTCAGGTTGCTTTCTCCGGTCTCACCCAGCGCAGGATATAAACCTAGGGAATGGTGCCGCCCTCTCTGAGGCTGAGTCTTCCTGTATGAATTAACATAGTCAAGACAGTTCCCCACAGACATGCCTAAATGCTAATCTGATCTAAACAATCCCTTGCTGAAACACTTCTAAGTGATTCTAGATCTCAAGCCGACAGTTCAAACTAACCTTATAAGCAGCAGGTGGGACTGTTCTGTATAGAACCTGTTCTTAGTTGGTGGATTGGCCCAGGGGGTAACAGTCCCCCGGGGGCAACACGTCCCCACCCCAACCCCATGCATCCACTAGCTTCTGTGCAGGCTAAGCAGCAGCTGGCAGGGCACAGGGGCTTGGAGAGAAATTGACAGGGGCTCAGATCCAGCTCCTTACTGGTTTGTGTGCCCACCAAGTTCCTGATGAGGGAGAGAGAGGCATGTGCATAGTTTCGGGGACAGAGACACCTTCTCTAGCCCAGCTGCAACCGCCTGCCAGACTCTGCTTTTCTCCCTGCTGCTCTGGTGGCCTCTGGACCCAGCTTGCATCAGGACACTGCACTGGGACAAAGGCTATGCTTCCTCTTCTTCCATGAGGCTTGCTGGATCGTGTGTATGTGTGTGTGTGTGTGTGTGTATGTGTGTGTGTGTGTCTGTCTCTGTGTGTGTCTGCGTCCATGTGTGTGTCTGTGTGTCTGCTTGTGTGTAATTGTGTGTCTGTATGTGACTCTCTCTCTCTGTATGTCTATGTGTGTCTGTGTGTGTGTTTGTTTCTCTCTCTCTGTATATCTGTACGTGTCTCTGTGTATCTGTGTATGCCTGTGTCTGTCTGTGTGTATGTGTCTCTGTGTGTGTGTGTCTCTCTCTCTCTCTGTATGCCTGTGTCTCTGTTTCTCTCTCTCTCTCTCCCTCTCTCTGTGTGTATGTGTGTGTTTGTGTGTGTGTTGCTGATGGGGTGGAGGCTGAGTTTTCTAGGTATAATTACTTCCTGCTAGTATTCCTAGACAGTCAATAGCCCCACCCCACAGCACACTGGAGACAGGAGGTGCAGGTAAGACCAGGGCAGGTAAGGCAGACAGGTCTGGCCAGGTTGGGAAGGCTGTTTCCCTTGAGAAGAGCCAAGGCTGGAAGGAAAAAGGGACCTAGGGACCAGGAGCACCGTTGTGGAGGAAGAAATTTGAGGAATGATCAGGAACCTACAGTGCATGAAGGTTGAAAGAGGGGATTCTGAGACACAGAGGCAACATGTAGGTGTAGACAGAAGACTGCAGAACACAAGGAAAGGAGGACCCCAGCCGGGGTTCCCTGCTCAGATGACTCAGGGTTTGGGCAGTAGGTGGGGACAGCAGGCTGAGGAACAAGCGATGATCAGCCCAGTGTGGCTTTGCCTAGAGGCTTGCTCCTTGGTGAGTGCCTGCCCAGGTGTCACTGTGGTCTTAGCTCAGAGGTTGAGGCTTTTCCCCAGACCTAGGTCTCCCTGGTACAGGGGCCCTGGCCATGTAGGGTGGGCTCAGCAACCACCGAGTGCCTGGGTCTTCTCCTTTGCCATTCTAACTTGGACCTTCTGGTGTTTACGGTCGGGCCAGCATGCAGTGACTTCCTGTTTTTGAAGAGAAGAGGATTAGAAACACTTATTAAAACGCCTTTGAAAGGCATCAAAAGACTTCCTGAACGTCAAATGACTCTTACAAAAGAACCGCTTAATGATTTAAAGGGTACAATGAGAAACACACCGGCCAGCCCTCCCTTTGGGCTCTGGGGTCCTACCCAGCCAAAGAGGGTGGTGGACCATACATGGGAGAGCTGAGAGGTCCAGGACTAAAAATAGCCCTCACGTTGACTCAGGTATTAAGGGGATGGATTTTAGGGGACATACAGCTCATGTTTGGTGAGCAGGCCCATCCTAACCACTTGTTCTAATCTCCCTTGCCTCTGGCATCTAAAACCTCCTCAGGCTACTCAGCCCCTCCAAATTTCCACCTAAAATCTTCCAATGCTTCTTCCCATTCCAGCCACCCATAAGCCACCTGCATGTCTGACCTGTCCCCATCCCTAGCCCGCCATGTCCTGCCTCTACTTCTTCTGTCTGGGGTACTTCTCAGTCCTTCAGATACAGCCCAGAATTTCTCACTAGCCCTTGGATCTGTACTTCTCCGTATCAACTCATCTCTGGCCCTCTGCAGCCACCTCAGGGTTCCATCCTGGATACAGAGGACAAAGGAGAGATGCTGACCACCCCTGGATCCAGCAACCACCCATAGGTGCCCAGCTGTCCACAGATAAGGTGTGATGACAGCCAGTAGCTCCTTCCCGGGAGCTAGAACAGCAGGAATCTAAGTTGTACGGGATACAGAGGCAAACACCAATTCCCCCCCCCCCCGCCCACCCCAGTTCCCTGGAGCCTTACTGTCACAGCAGATGGGAGGCCCTGAGGCATGCCCTCTGAATTGTGGGTATTGCTGCCCTGCCTGAGTTTGACCCCACCCAGAGGCCCCACTGCTCAGACTCCTCAGCCCCTCTCAGAACTATCACCCATCCCCAGAGTTGGTGACCCCACCACAGCCCTGTCTCACTCACCAAACCAGGCAACGAGTGTCCCTTGGTCTTGCCACTTTGGCCTAATTCCCACGCCTGGGCTGTGACCTCATGTGTCCTCCCAACCTTACCCCCAGCCGTGACTCTTTTCTTCTCTGTTTTCTCCAAAGAGGGCACATCGTTACTTAGGCAGCTATTAAACCCTTCAGTGGCTCTCAGAAAATGCCAAGGAATTCTTGGAATAAAAATAACAATGAATAAAGTTGCCTGGAAATGAGGCTGTAGGGCTGAATTTGATTACACCCATTTAGAAGAGAAAATTAGCTTATTACAGCTGAGGTGAGGCAAGGTTTTCTGTTTGCCTCAGTAAAAGAAAGTGTCTTTGAGCCTCTCTCACCAGCTTGGTCCCCCTCAGTCATGAGTTGAACTCTAGAGGGTCTGCAGCTGAAGTCACACCCCTGCATTGACCCCCTTAGGAGCTACTTCCCATAGCACTGGCTGTGTCTGGGGGCCAAACTCTCCACAGCTATGGTGGCCCTGACCTATCTACACAGGTGACAGACAGAGATGGCCACATTGTGATACTCTAGGCACCTCTGTAAGGTGAGTCCTGTGACTGCCCTGTATGTCACCAGCCCCTGTCCCTCACCCTCACTATACAGGCCACAGGGCATGTTGAAGTCTTAGCAAGAAACTTCCTTCTGGTTTTAAAGTACAATGCATGCATTGTGAAAGGATACGACCCTCAGGAGAGGTGGCAACTCTCTAGACCCCGTAGGCTGTCATAGGGTCACAGTGACAGCTCAAGAAAACACAGAGGGATGAATATGATTCACAACTAGACCCAATGACAGATGGCCCCTTGGGAAACCCACCCGATTATAACAGAGGGTCAAGAAGGGACCATTGCCCAACAGACCTCTATGCCCACATGTTCCTCTCTTCCTCTGCAAGCATCCATGAAGCACCTACTGTGTGCCCAACTCTGGCATACAAGGAGAGCTCCAGGCCAAGAGGAGGATCAGAATGTTCACAGAGGCTATGACCGTGACCTGGGGAACACTGGCTACAAGAAGACCCAGTGTTAAACCCCTGACCCCTGATACCATAGGAGAAGTTTCAAAAATGTGGCTATATCATTGTGATGGATTCCCAGGAGCCTTGAGAGAGAAGCAGGCAGGAACACACAGGCTGCCTAGAGAGAGCCACTGGAAGTACTTTCTGAGCGTGTTGCTCAGGTAGACTTGTTGAGACACCAGAAACTGTGCTCTGGCCTCCATCTCATCTCTGCAATAAACACCTAGCTGTCCTGCTTTAGCCCTGCCATAGATTTATAAGTTAAACCAGTCCTGACACCATGACTTGGCCAGAAGGCTCTCTAGACTCCAGTGTTTCTCCAGCCCAACACCTGCTTCTGTAGCTGGCTCAGTTCCCACCCAGTTTCTGACGGTGGTCTCTTTTCCTGGACCATGGCCCTGTCTCATCTCCATCCTGTCCGGCTTTTCTTCCTTGCTTCCATCTCTTCATGGCCCTGGCTTCTCAGGTCCGTGGCCATGCCGGAAAGTGACAGGGCTCTAAGAGCTTGCTGGCTTGCTTGGTTCTTCTCTGCCCTCCACCAGGACACAGATGTCAGTCACAGCCAACCTGCTGCTTGAGAACATGTGCTCGAGAGTCACAGGGGGGTTCATGTCTCAGTACCTCTGCTTACTAGAACTGTGCCTTTGGGTGAGCCACCAGGTTTCCTTAACCAGGTTGTACAGCACAGGCAACATCAGGCTCTCTGTTTCCACGAAACGGATCATGTCTGGCGAGCACATATCTCAGCAAGTAGAGGCAAGCAGAGGCTATGTGTACATTGTCTTGTACCTGTGTTCTCCCCCAAGCTCTGGAACCTAACGTGTCCAGTGCGTGCAGCAGGGTTGCTAGCTTTGGGGATGACTGGATGATGGTGGTATTGAATGAGTGGATGTCTGTATAGTACATAGGACACAGTATGGCTCCCATATAAAGTGTCCATGACCTTATGATGCTATTATAACATGAACCAAGGCCTACATGGAAAGGGCCAGGCAGGTGGGAGGCATCTGCTAGCTGTGTGCCTGCCTATGCCGGAATGTCATATTGCAAAGGCTGTAGCATTGCCACAGGACATGGCCCTAGGATCACATACTGGCATCTGGCTCTTCTCTGTATCTTCTGATCCTGGTATAAAGGCCAAGAAAGGAAGTAGGACAACCGTGGGTGAATGGCCTTGGTACAGAGAGAAGACACCAAGTCAAAGGAAGAGGCTCAAAATCTGTGCTTGCTACATCTGGGATGGCTTAGAAGGAAGAACGTGGCCCTTCTCGGACTTTCGAAGGGACCAAAGTACTCACTTTCGCTGGTGGGTGAAAATGTTTTTATGAATGGAGAATCAAGTCAAATGAATGGTTAGACTGGCAGATGGGTAAAGCTCAGTGGTGGGCACCTTGATAGGTTGCTGGATTAGGGACGGGCTTATGGATGAACGGACGGTAGAAAGGTGGCGTTTGTTAGAACAGCGGGTGGGCAGGGCTATGGAGCAGTACGTGAATTGACAGATGGCTAAATGGAGCGGTTTGGTGGTTAGCTGGCTCAATTGATCAGACAGAGGGATATATGGGCGGGAGGACTGCTGGATGTGTGGCTGAATGAATGGGTAGAAGGAGGACTGGATGGAGGAACGGCTAGATAAAGGGATGGGTGAGTGGGTGGACACACAGGTATCCTGATGGAGGTCTGTCGCGGGAGGGATGAACTGAGGTGTGTGGGGACAGGTGGTAAGACAACGGAGTAGTGTTAAAGCTTCATCTTAGCGGGTTACACGACAGGTTACTGCACTGGTACTAGCTGATACGTAACACACTAGTAGGATAACCAAGAGCCAGGGTCAGGGGAGGACACAACATCTCTTATTTTGTGTTGCTTTGAGTTGCTCCTGCCATGTCTCGCTTCACAAGCTCAGTAGGCACTCCTGGCTGAGCTGGGCTGGGCTGGGCTGGTTCCTCCTATTCTTGGGTTGGGCTTGGGAGCTCAAACGTAGGTCATGAGGCAAAGGGCAGTGTGCTTGGTAGCAGAGGTTAGACTCAGTTTGAGGAAATAGCGCAGTTGCTATCCAGGGGCTAACCTGGGAACTTGGCCACGATAGAGGATCCTGAAGAGAGCTCTGATGGGGTATGTGTGGGTAGCCTGCAGAGGTATCTCTGTGTCCTCCTCTGCTAGCCTTGGGCATGTATGTCTTTCTTGGGTCTTAGGCTCTTTGTGTGCCTCTCTATGGATGACATGAGATATCCTCTTAGGCTCTTTAAAACCAGCCTGTCAGGGCAGGAGCCAATACCTGAACCAGCCCAGTGGGATAAGCTGAGAAGATCCTGGGCAGGGCTGCCAGCCATCTCTGGTGAGCTGCTGAGGGTTCTGGGGCAGATGAGGGAGCCATCGAAAGACAGGGGGTGTGGTGGTCTAGGCGGAGATGAAGCTGCCAGACCTGGGCTGACATCCAGGCTCCAACTAGTTAGCTCCTACCCACCTACATCCTTCCCTCCTCTCACACACAGACTCACGTGCATGCTGCTTAAGCACCCTGAAACACCTGCACCTCCAGATCCATCCCAACAGCCCACACCCTCTGAAGATCCCCAACAGCATCCTCCTCATACTCCTGAGGCTTCCTCCCACACTCCCCGCATCAGGAATACAAGCAGCCACCAACCTAAAGTCCTGGAACTTATGGCCACACCCACACAGACACACCCACTCTTCAGTGCTGCTGGCCACGCCCTAGGGACCAGGCCACGCCCTATGGACCAGGGAGAGACTTAGCAAGGGTTCCATGGGTACCTACCCCTGCATTCCTCACTCAATCCCCGAGGTGCAGAAGTAGTTTACAAAGAGGGGTGAAGTAAGTCTCAGAGGACCTCCTCCCCACAGATCTAAGTTTTGGGGATAGTAGTTTCTTGCCTCAGTTTCTCTACTATGTAACAGGAAGCTGCTCCGTCCAGCCCAGTCTGACCTGTGCCTCTTGAGAGCTACCCTTTTCATCAGGCACTGTGCTAGGGTTCCCCCTCCCCCTCCAGGCCTGCACAACCCACACATCTAACAAGCCAAGCCTGGTGGTACAGATCTGTAATCCTAGCTGCTCTAGAGTCTGAGGCAGGAGGATGGCATCCTAACAGCCTGTGCAACTCAGTGAGAATGGGCTCCACAATCAAAGTCAACAGACGGCTGGAAATGAAGCTCTAAGGCAGAATAGCTGGTGGGCGTGTTCGAGGCCCCGGATGCTGACAGCGAGAGAGCGAGAGAGCGAGAGAGCGAGAGAGTGAGAGAGCGAGAGAGCGAGAGAACGTGTGAGAGAGCACAAGCGAGAGTAAGAGAGAGGGAGTGAGAGAGAGCAAGAGAATGAGTGAGCAAGCGAACGAATGAGCAAGAGTGAACAAGAAAAAGAGAGAGAACGAGAGAGTGAGAGAGCAAGAGAACGAGCCCGCAAGAGAGAGCGAGAAAGAGAGAGCGAGAGGGAGATGGAGCAAGAGAACAAGCGAGTGAGAGAGAGCAAGAAAGAGAGAGAGCGCTAGAGAGAGAGCAAAAGAGGGAGAGGGAGCAAGAGAATGAGAGAGAGAGAGAGAGAGAGAGAGAGAGAGAGAGAGAGAGAGAGAG
>NW_021604602.1:5851465-5855314 GCF_004785775.1 Grammomys surdaster | reverse complement strand
GAGAGAGAGAGAGAGAGAGAGAGAGAGAGAGAGAGAGAGAGAGAGAGAGGATGTGCCAGGTCTTGCCTCTCCTCTTTCTACCTACTGTATTAGAATGAGTCTTGAGGAATTCTCTCTTGGGCAGGAAAGCAAATGCCTTCTCCCAGACCATGCACCAGTCCTACTCACTATCAAGAAAGACTTTTCTAGGTGGAGCTGGGGAGGGGCGCTTTGCCCATCCAGCCTAGCCTGAGCCCTACCTGCTCTAACCCTTACCAGGCCATCCATTTTGCACCCTCATGGTGTGGGTGAGGCTGAGGTCCTGAGTTTGGACATCACTCTGAAGAGCAGGTGGCCATGGCACACGCTTGGGTGTTCTTCACATTCGCAGGCATGCTTTGGTGGGAACAATTAGGTGACGCTAGGCACCCAGGGGGATGGGTGAAGATTCAAGTCTGTGCTGCTGGTGCCCTGGGCTCCACCTAGCAGAACTCACTCTGAGCTGGCTAACAGGGTCCAGCCCAGTCCCCTCGTGGGCCTCGGTGGCCTCAGATAACCCTTCTGAGCCTCCTGTGCGGGGATGCGTGGTGGGGAAGCTAGCTCCCTGGCTTGGAGCCGTGGAGTGTTTGTCGTGTTCTGCGATGTGGCTGTGGATGCCTGCCACCGCTTATCATTATAATTAAGTACAATTTGGCAGAGGGTGGGTGGGGGGAGCTGTCAGACCCACCCCCGCGCCTGCCTGGCAGCACAGGTAGAAGGCCTTGTGTGGTCTGTCTCTCCACCCTCTTCCGCCTTCCCCTCTCACAGAGTAGAGGTCACCCGCCCAGCAGGGACACCAGGAGACCAGCCTAGAGCCAATAGCCACCCACATATGAGGTACAGATTCCCTCAGGGTGGACTTCTGGTCTCTGTTTAGCTGCAGATGGACCTAGAGGGGTCTGGTGAGAAGCCAGTGCCTTCCTGGGGAGGGAATGTGGGGTCTGGCAACAGAGGGCAGTTGTGCATAGTTCTACCCATCAGCCTCTTTCCCAGCAGGGGCTCTTGGCTGTCATGTTGGTTTTCCGAGCCTGTACTGTCTTCTGATTCACCTCACTCCCCTGCTTACCTCTTACTCCACTCATCAGACCCTCAGGAAGAAGACACTCCCAGCCCTCTGTAAAGCCAGCTCCTGAAGCTCTCTCCCATTTATTGACACTTAATTATATGTGAAACTATCTCTGAAATGTCTCTCTTCCTCACCAAAAGGAAAGCTGCTGGAAAGGGTAAGACCAGCACACTTGTCCGGCTCCCTCGGGTCTTAGCATGGATACAAAAGAGTGCAAATGTGGAATGTGGCTGCTAGCCAGGCAAATCAGCTCATAGGCAGGTTCAGAGGAGCTTCACACTTTGCTCTGTTGCCCCGATTGCCAGCTCTCTGATCGGAAGGCTGCCTAGCAGTCAGCAGCTTTATAGACTCAGAAGCAAATGTTAAGTGTGTTTACTGAAGACTAAGGGAGAGTTTGGATAATTGAGGTGCCATGAGGATCCCTAACTTGCATGGGAGGAAAAAATAATTCAGGGTCTGAGTCTTAGGAGAAAAGGCTCTAAGTCTGTGGGGAAGAAAGTCATGGGTATTCTGGAGCCTGGTGCTTCCTTGCCAGCATGGATCCCAGCTCTTTAATCTTGGCAGCTTCTCTTTTGGCTACTGGACCTGGTTAGTGTTTGACCCTTGTTCCTCAGGCCTGCTCCCAGGCTAGTTTCTCACCCTATAATCAGAGATGGTAAGATGGTTTTTATCTGACCAGTTTTGATCCAATGATCACTGTGATGATTAATACTACCAGGTTTTCTGTCACAGCAATAACAAAAAAGTAACTATAACAATACCTTCTGTACCGTGACAAGAAAGATTCTGATAATTGATGGATGGGTGATTGATTAGTGATGTCTGCCACTAGTGTAGCATATACAAGACATGGACGTGTGTGCTCTGAGTCTGAGCATTCCTGTGCTAGACTGTAGAAGACAGATAATTAGATAAGAAAAGATTTGAGACATTTTCAGTTTGGGACTTTTTATAGTATAGAAGGGGATCCTGAGATTCAGTGACTAAGATTCACATCAGAACCACTGCCAGATATGGGTGATTCCTAGATTCTGCAGAGATTCAGGTCCAGTACTTGGGAAGGCAGCTCAGGGATTCAGCTGTGGCTTTGGACAGCAGGAGCAACTGGCAGCTGGTACTCAAGGCCTCTCTGTCTCCCCAGCTCTGTCTGTGTCTACAGCAGGGCTGGGGAGGCTTTCAAGAGGGGGTCTAGGCCAGAGATAGTTCAGGCACCAAATGGCACACAGACCAGCCTCTTCCTTCACTCTCTGCAGAGGTTTTATGGGTGGAGGGCTTGGAAAGAAATGTGGTAGATTGATGTCACAGACATCAGGAGAGTTTTCAGTTTTATGCTAGGGTCCCTGCTGTTTCCTGTCCACAAGAGTCTGGGGTTCTCATTAGCACTTGCTGCCTATGCTCCAGAGCCCTGACCACAGTAGGTAGGCAGCACAGGACTGTAGTCTCCGTCTATAAAGTACAACAGATCAAGACCAGGAAGGCAGGGGTACAGTGGGGGCATGGAGGGACAGGGGTTGCAGCTGCGGCTGCTGACATGGGGACCTACTTGGCAGTTGATAACAAATTCTTACATTTTCTCACTGTGATATAAAGGCACATGACATAGATATGAAGACTAATCACTTACTGATAATAAAGTTATTTTAAAACAGTTTTTTTGGTATATATGTAATCTCACCATTTATTAAAGATGGTAAATTAATGTACCGATGACAAGGGATGTGATCATTCTCACATAAAGGATGAAATCCTGGTTGAATATTTAATATTGAAGGACTTAGAATATTTTCAGTGTTAGTACAAAACGGCAGAAGCCTGTCTGGGGCCATTTCAGGCCTTTTTTTTTTAATTTTGGAAATTCTGTTATAATCTCAAGCCAAATTAATTTAGCATTTTAAAGAAATGAGACTCCAGTCAGCCTGGATGTCCATGGATGATGAAAATGCACAATGTAATTTTATTCAGCTCTAAGGAATACTGAGCTAACCTGGGCTCAGAAGGAAGAGCATGTGTTCGCTCCTGGGAGGGTCCTGGCTTCTGATTTTTATATATTGTACATTTATATGGAAATGCGTTTGTGTGGTCAGGGAGCTAGAGGGGAACCCACAGGAGTCATAGAAGAGGCTTCCAGGTTGGGGAAGGCGGTAGAACATGTGCTCTGAAGGAGGAGGGGGGAGAGTGGGGGTGGAAAGGTTTAAGAGGGAGAGGCAGGGAGATGGGGGAGGAAAGGGGTGGCTGAGGAGAGATCAACCCCAAACAAGGATCTATGAAAAAGCCACAAACAGTTCTGGTACTTGCTAAGCTAATTAAAAAAAAAAATAGAATAGTGGCTGGCAAGGTGGCTTGATGGGGAAAGGTGCTTGCTGCCAAGCCTGGGGGACAACCCGACTTAGATCCCCAGAGCCCACACGTTGGAAGGAGAAAGCTGACTCCTGCAAATTGTCCTCTGACCTCCATGCATGAATTGTGATACATGCATACTCCCCATTTATCTTGTGTGTAACAGAATACATCAAAATAAAAGAGACTTTTAATGGTGGTACCTTTCACGAGTGGATAAAGCTGCTCCCAGAAAGCACAGGTCACTAAAACGAAAATCTCAGAGCCACAGTGGGAAACCTTATGCAAACCATTGGCCAGGGAGGCTTCTGAGACCCCGAGACAATCCAGGCAGTCATTACTGCAGTTGCTTGCCCACCAGATGTAGATATGCATACACACACGCATACACACTGATGCACATATAAATACAGATGCATTCATACCCC
>NW_021604602.1:5801571-5851455 GCF_004785775.1 Grammomys surdaster | reverse complement strand
ACACACACAGATGTGAAAGTAGAAAGGGAAACTAGTTGGGAAGAGAAAACAGATCAAGAGGAGGGGGAGGGGTAAGAGAAGGTGATGGTGTGAACATTATAAACACATCATGTGCCTGTAGGAAAGCGTCACAGTGAAGCCCATTATCGTGTGTATATGCAATAAAACAAAAGCAAACAGTTCAGTTCGTTGATGAGCATGTAATTTCACCAGTTATTAGAGATGACAGCAAGTTCACATCCCAATGTCATAGATACGCTTATTTCTTACATGAATTAAACCTTGGTTAAATGCTTCATACTGCAGGACACAGCATCTTCAGTGCATTTCAGAGAGACTGACATTTTGATTTTACCATTGTCAGTGTTGGGAATGAGTGCTGCTTTACGTAAATCCATACTGTAAAATGTTGGAGGCATGTGTAGGGACATTTCAAAAAAAAAAAATTAGAAGTTCTTTTCTAATCCCAAGTTAAATGATAGCAATTTTAAAAAGTGAAATTCAAGTTAGCAACTCAAAAAAATTCTTAAAATCAAACATCTGGGGCCAGGGGAGATGGCTCAGTGGTCAACGGTGCATACTGCTCTTGCAGAGACCTGAGTGCGGTTCTCAGAATCATGTTGTAGCCCATAATCGCTGAAAACTCCAGTTTAAAGGATCCAAGGCCCTCAGCTGGCCTCTGGGGGTACTCACATGCACACACACACCCACACACGTGGTGACACACACATGGACACAGATGCAAACATAGACACAGACACACAGACACACGGGCACAGATGCAGACACAGACAGACACACAGACACACGGGCAAAGAAACAGACACAGACACACAGACACAGACACAGACACAGAGAGACAATGGACACAGACATGGTCACACAGCACATGGAAACAGATGCAGATGCAGATTCAGACACAGACATGGACACAGGCATGGACACACACACATACACATACACATATACATACACACATACACATATACACACAGACACAGACTCAGACTCAGACGTAGGTGCAGGCTCAGGCACAGGTGCCGACACAGATACACAGACATACAAACACAATCAGACATAGACACATGGACACAGATGCAGGTACTGACAGACACAGATACAGACACACAGACACAGACACAGACACAGACACACAGACACATAGACACAGACACACAGACACACAGAGACACACGGACACAGACTCAGATGCAGACACAGACACTGACAGACAGACACAGACACACACATGATTAAAAATAAATCTTCAAAAGGTGTGTTAAAAACTACAACAAAGCAAAGTTACAATAATTTGATGCTTCTGTGTTGAAGAGTACAATAGGGAAACTTTAAAAGTCTTTATTTGGGGGCTGGAGAGATGGCTCAATAACAGTTAAGAACACTGGTTGTTCTTGCAGAAGACCAGGGATGGGAATCCCAGCATCCACATGATAGCTCACAACCATCTGTAACTCTAATTCCAGGAGATCTGATGCCCTCTTCAGGCCTTTTCAGGCACTGCATGCATGTGACAGACATACACGCAGGCAAACACATACATTTTTTTTAAAAAGTCTCATTTTCTGTAGTTAAAACATGGTTTCTGTAATAACTGAAAACTATGAATGCTGCCAATGCTGTGGTTCATAATGTACAGTAGTCTTGGATCTGGGCACTGTAGGCTGTGTTTGTGGGTGTGGCATGGTGTGACAGTGTACATTGCAAAGTGCACATGTAGTGTGCCTGAGACCAAGGCTGCAGTGAAGTTGTGTGATAAAGCACAGGCGAGCAGGCCATCATTTATTCAAGTTTGAGTTAATTCTGTCATCCTTGTGCCTTTGGAATTCTTTTAGTGTTGTCAGTTTCCCACATTCATTGATGCAACCCCTCCCCTGCCCCGCATGGGGTATCAACCCACAGTTTAAGAAGATCAGATCTGGAGAGTGCTTCTTTGCTCAGCCTAGCCTGGAACTTTGAGCACACATGGCTTCAGGTGTCTAGGAAGCTCTGATGGGGGAGGGAAGAGCTTAGACAGTGGACATGGAGCTCTTCCTCGGGTACACAGTGACTGCTACCTCCCTCCCTGCCACACCCATCTGGGGGCCTCACACCTTTTCATTCCTCTGGGCTCCCTGTGCACAGCCCTGGACCAATGCTGGAGGTGTCTCATCAATCTGCATAACCCGAGCTTGTCCCAGGCTCTCTCCAACCTCCTGTCTCTGGATTCCTTCTCCACCCTGTCTGAGGGACTGTGGAAGGCACCTTTTAGCACACTCTGAAGTTCTGTGGCCATCTGGCTGCCCCTTTGTCTCTGGGAGCCAGGTTCTAAGTGTCCAGCAGGCAGGGTCTGGGCTCTGGGTCCCAAGGCTAGGCGGCACCCGGGAAGGTACCCAGAGCTGAGCCGTGTCCAGCCTGGCACCAGTGGTCATTGCTCAGGGTCATTGCACTGTGTTGCAATCCTTCTTGGACACTGACCCATTTTTCTGGCAATTGTAGTTTTTCTCGGCTATGTTTTTTTCCTCCTAAATAGTCAATCTGGAAAAAGAGACTGGAACACTAAGGAGGGTGGCTTCAGTTGCTGCGCTGTGTGTCCCAGAGACATGCCTCCCACTCCACCCCAGAGACATATTCCCACCCAAAGACATCTCTCCCACCCCAGAGACATATCTCCCACCCAGAGACATGCCACCCACCCCAGTGACACCCCTCCTGGCCCTGTGAATCTCTCTCCTGGCCGAATGTTTTATCCTCCTCTCTGTAGTTTCGTGTCCCACTCCTGCGCCTACTCCAAGACCCCTTCCTCCACCTTAGGGCCCATGCCAGCATTCCCAGAAGACTGGTTCTGAGAAGGACTGTGGACCTGTTGTAGCTGGTCTCCTTACCCACTGACTTCTGTGCTATCCCCCCACAACAGAGTTGTTCCCAACTCAGGCTCATCATAAGGTCTAGGACCAGCATTTCCTTATGCTCACAGGTGCCAGCTCCAGATGGGATCAGGGACACCTCTCTTCAGCCTTCTGTCTTCTAGTCATCCCTACCCAAGAACTCAGAACTGAGTCATGTGTTCCATGCCTTCCTCCTGCCGCTGGTCTCCAGGGAGAGGCAGCCTGTCTCCACCCCATCCCCACCCCCGCTGTGATTCCTTCCCCATGCACATTCGTGATCTACTCAGACCCGCCCTTACCTGGATGCCCGCTGCAGACTGTAGTCTGTTCTCCAATGACTCCCACTCTAGGCACCAGGGCCCTCAGTCTCAGAGAGGTCAAGACACGCCAGAAGCCGTATAGCTGGAATAACCAGGCAGCAGGTCCATGGGGCCCTTTGCAAAGGAGGCCATGGCGGACTTGGCCTCCGGCCTCAGTTCTGTGTGGGAGGTCTCAAACAGACTTTTGCAAGGCTCGATTCTCTCTGCTCCACCCCCATGATCTCCTCTAAGTCTATCACAGAGAATGACACATGACCGAAGGGATCCTTGGGCTCAACACCAGCTTCAGTAATGGGGAAACTGAAGCACAGATCAACATGGATGTCAGAAGAGAAGGATAGGGTTTGGACCTCCTGAGTATCTAGTTTAACCACTCAAACTTTGGCAAACCTCTTTTCTTGGCCAGTGAGGGAGGCTCAGCAGATCCTAGACTTGGAAGGGCAAGTGAAGGATCAGAGCTGGACTTAGCAAAGACAGGTAGCCCAAGTACCCACAGCTTTCTGTCACTAGGGTACTGCAGTGGATATGTGGCTTACAGAAGAGGAGTGGTGACAATATTGAGTGACCATGGTCACTGCAGTGGGCATCACCAGGCTGGGGCAGAGGCTGCAGCTGTTTCCTTCCCTTGGGATCTGTTTCCACCCTCAAACTCTGCCCTACTGTGGGATGTGTGACTGTGGCTGAACATGTATTTGGAAATTTGGAATAAAGGGATAGTACAGCTGTCTGAGGCTAGGCTGGCTCTTCAATTGTTCTCAACAGGGACACCATTTCATGTCGCTAGTCGTAATTTAAAAAAAAATCAACACCATTTGCATGCCCTGTATAGATGGAGCTTCAGAGGACACCGCGGAAGGCCCTGTGCCTAGTGGTTTTATGACTGGCTTGTATCCCAAGGTTGCCAGAGCCAGGAGTTAGATTTGTGACTTCCACAGTCCTTCCTAGCCAGCCACAGGCCCCTGGGCTGCCTGCACAACAGTCCCACCATACCCAATTCCCAGGGGAGACATGGTCCAGGCCATTATCCTGGCATCTCTGCATGTGGGGGACAAAATGAGCTTTGAGGCACCCTGTTCCTCATGTCCACAGGCTTAGGCTGGCCGTGTGGATCACCTGGCCACATTCCCCAGGGGAAAGCTGTATTCCCCTAGGGTTGAACCAGCATCGAGTAGGACTTCTCAATGATTGGCTTAGCTCTGGGTGTGTCCCAAGGGTCCCTGATACAACGAGAACCCTGGTGTCTCCCTTCTGGGAGTTTTAGGGGTGAAACCAGGGGAGGCCTGTTTAGCCGTCCCGCCTTCTGTTCTAACCCTCGGAGTAAACAGGAACATTAAATCACTACTTGGGGGTCAGGAAACTGGAAATAATCAAAACATAGTGTCCTGTCCTCTGCCTGGGCACTGGACCCAGCTCTGTTGCCTGGGGTTTTCCCAGCTCCACCTCCATCCGGGTGATGACCCTGCTGTGCCTGGGTGTCCACGGTGGCCACGACTTGGGCTACAGTTCGTGAGACAGAAGCCATCCCCACCTGAGCTTGGGTACCACTTAGCAGTGGACAGCACTCAAGGCTGGCTCTGCACTACTTGACCTCTGAGTCACCTTCCCTACCAGTCTCAAGAGCCCTGAGGATAGAAGTAAAGATGGGAGAGAGGGACCCTGAAAGTGCCCAGGGTCTGGAACTCACTAATTTGCCTTCTCTCTGCTACTGGGGCTGGCTGGCTCTATATAAGAGGCTCATCCCTCCTACCTTGTCTTCATCACAGACCTGGGTTCAGGGAGGTTGGGGAGAGGTATCTCCTGACTTGGTTGTGACTGGATGTCCTACCACGGGACACATTGTGTCACAAGTACCCTCTGACTGACCTCTTTTCTGATGTAAAGGCTTGCAAGTCTTCCAGTAGTCTCTGGCAGCCACGCCCCACAGGGGAAACTGAGGCTTTCCAAGGGACAGCAACTGTGAGGCTTGCTCTTAGGATCTTTCCAGGTTGGTCTCAAAGGGTTAGCTCTGCTCCAGCACAGTGGTCAAAGGGGAGAACTTAGGAGGACACCTGGGCCACATTATACCCTTCCTGGGTCCCTCCATCCCCTCTCCCCTTTCCTTTTCTCCATTCAGTATCTCCCAAGTACTCTCCCTCCAAACCCATATTCCCCCATTCTCAAATTCATAGCTTCTTTTTACTTTTACTTTTATTGCTATTACTGTTTTACACACACACACACACACACACACACACACACACAAACACATACCTGGGTCTCTTTCTAAAGGAACTTCTAGTCTTAGAATCTAAGGGACACTGAAGAAGGTAAAGACAGGGGTCTGTGCTGAGCTGTGTGCTACACAGACCCAAGTACCAACATTCCCGCTGAAACAGTAGAAACGTGGCCCCTTCCTCTCATGAATGGCTCTGAACCAATGGCCATTGGGAATGGCTGGTTCAGGCCTCAGTTTTCTTGCCCCTTGGATGGATACTGACATGAGGGCACTCTTCTTCTGGCCTCTGGGCAACATTTGACAGCACACTCTTCTTGGCTTCTTTCTGCTAGGCTCCCCACTGTCTTTGAGATATCTATTGTACTAGAACTGTCTCTTCCTTGTCTAGGGTTGATCCTGAGATTGGGAGCTATTGGTAATTAGGAGGAGGTAAGACTGGAAAGGTACACAGGTCCCTGAGGGAGGACTTGGGGACAGAGTTAAGTCTGGATTCTTCCCAGAGAAGTAAGGAGCTGTTGAAAGGGTTGGCTTTGGAAATATCATCTTGCTTCCCCAATGGCTGGTACAGGCATGTTATTACGGGGGATGGGAGGTGAATGTTGTCCATACACAGTAAGGAGCCATGTCGAAGGGTATCATGGCATCGGAAGAAGCCCAGCATAGTGGCTGACCAGATGTGGAGGAGGGAGGAGCCATAGCTTTGCCAAAGGCAGCAATGCAATACAACACACCCTTCATTCATATGAGATTGCTCTCCAGGAGACTTTCTTGCAACTAAGAGTGATAACAGGAACCAGTTCTTACCAGTAAGATGTATAAGGACATGAACTCAAGGTCTTTTGGGAGAGACTTTGGTCTCTCTGATAAGAGGGACTAAGCGAGGAATGTCTCTACCTTGTTTTCTTCATGCTTCTTGCTTTTGAACATTACTTAGGATTTGAGTTTTGGGAGCTAGTATAGCCATCTTATACCATGAGGACAAAGTCAATGGAAGTCATGGGGAGTCATGGGGAGGAGCAGAGAAGACTCCCAGAGTTGTAGAACCAATGTCAGTAGATGGTGAGTATATTAGTCAGGGTTCTATAGAACAGAACTGGTAGAATCAATCTTTCTCTCTTTCTCTTTCCATACACACACACACACACACACACACACACACACACGTATACATGGACCTGTAACTTATTATAATAATTCTCTCTCTGTGTGTATATATGTATGTATATACATGTCTATATAGAATATATTACATATAATACCACATATATTTGTGTCTACCAACATATATATTATGTCTCTCTGTAATATATTATATATAATACCATATCTATGTCTACCAGTGGAAGTTTCAAGAGTTCAGCTAGATATCTTAGCTGGTTTCCAATATACATTGGAATCCTTAGAAGTAGACTTTAATGCCAGTGAAGAAATGCTAGCAAAAAAGCAAGAGCAAGCAGGCAAAGAGAGAGCCAGCATCCTTCTTCTATGTCCTTTGTATGGCTTGCCAGCAGAAGATATGACCCAGATTAAAGATGTATCTTCCCACCTCAAAACGTCTAGATTAAAGGTGTGTTTTACCACCTCAAAGATCCAGATTAGAAGTGGCTCTACCAATTTCAAATGTTTTAATTAAAAAAATCCCTCATAAGTATATCCAATCATTTGGATTTTAGTTAATTCTATATATAGTCAAGTTGATAACCAAGACTAGCCATCACAATGACCCAGAGACTTCTTGCTAGTCCAAGAAAATAAACCATCATATGTTTCAAGAAACTCATCACTTCCTGCGTCTTCTGGTGTTTGGAGCCTAAAGACATTACTGAGCAACAAAAAGTTTTGGTAACAGGAGTGGGGTTGGAAATACTATGTCTGTCACTGGCTAGCAAAGTCTGAGGAGGTGGGTAAGAAGAAAGTGTTAGAGATGCCAACTTTGGGACCTCTGAGGGTCATCCAGAAAGAGGTGGCCGTGTGACAGATGAACTTGCCCAGCTGAGGGACTGCTGGAGATGTAAGGCCAGAGTAAAGGGTGAGGTTGCTTGGAGAAGATGACGAGGGGGACGGCCAGGTGGTGCCAGCGGGGCACCAGGAGGTGTGAGTGTGTCAGAACGTGGCTGGGGTGATGGGGGGTGAGCAGTGGAAATCCCAAACGGAAGCTGTCCACTTGTGGGGCCATCACTAAGGATCAGTCTCTGCCTTAATGACATCACACGCTGGACACTGCTGTTATGCCCACTCTATAGATAAAAGCTCCCAGGATCTAAGACTGAGACTGAGGGGTTGGTCTAGAGGCCTCTTCTCCCCCACAAAGACATGTTGGTAGAGGTGCTGCCTGTCTGAACAGTCAGCAGGGGAGGTGGGCAGGTCAGGGGCTGGGAGTGAGACCTTCCAGCATAGACACGACAGAAGGGATGGACAGGGTTGGTGTGGTCGCTGTCTGGAGACAAGGTAGTGGGCACTAAGAAGGAGAGATCCCAGAGTTAGATGTTCATCTATGGCACAGCATTGGTGCTTGATAAAGCTGGGGCGGCAGCGTGACCATGCCCAGCTTCTCCCATAGAGAAGGATTGTATGCCCGGGAGGGGCTGTGCAGAAAAGTCTCTGGAGGCAAGACCACAGTTGAAGCCCTTGGCCTGTGGCCACTGTGGACAACTTGTCCTTATTCTCATTGAGTAACTGCAGTTAGGCTCTTTGGTCTGGGCCATTTCAGGACAATGGGATTGCTGGCCACCCAGACAGGGAGAGCCAGGACCCCTAGCCTCAGCCCAGGCTCAGGCGCACGCACGTGCGTGTGTGCGTGTGTGCATGTGTGTGTTTGTGTGTGTGTGTGTCCAATCCAGGGGCAGCAAGGCTCACTTCAGAGAGACTGGGCTACTTGCCGTGGGGCAGGGTAGGTGGGGCAAGAGCGAGTGGGCAGAACCCTCTGGGGCAGACTGACCCAGATCCCTGGCCAATGTCGAGATGACCATGTCTTCCACTTCTGGTGAGAAGAGGGGAGGGACCTGAAAGGACTCCATCAGCCTCCATGTGTTCAGAGGGAGGATGGCGGAGACTGGTTCAAAGACAAGGGCCGTAGGAGGGAGAAGGGTAGGGCTGGCCCAGTATGGGAGATGGAGCTCCCATCCTAGGTCCAGGATGTGAGGTGTCAGCCAGGTTCCTTCTCATCACATGGTGTCATCTGTTAAATGGGCTAGATGGATGGGAAGCCAGCCGCTGCTGCTGAGGGCTGAGAGGATAGGTGACGACTTAGGGCTGGGGTACAGGTCAGTGGTAAAACACTCAGCTAGCATATGCAAGACTCTGAGTTCTGTCCCCAGACCCAGGTGGGGGGGGGATGGAGGGAGGGAGGGAGGGAGGGAGGGAGGGAGGGAGGGAGAGAGAGAGAGAGAGAGAGAGAGAGAGAGAGAGAGAGAGAGAGATTTATATGGAGTTCCAAGTTCGTGGATTTCACAAACAATTAAAATTTCAAAAATCAAGTTTAGTTCCTGTCTCAGGGTGCCAGCTCTCTATTTTGCCAAGAAAGAACATTGAAAACAGAAAACAAAATACTAGCTCCCATGCTTGTTAGCATCAATCCACAGAACTCTGCGTGCATGGGGTAGAAGTCAGGCCACTGCAGGGTGAGAGGGGGCTCGGGCTTGCAGATACATCCAGATGGATTCCGAATCCAGCCTACTCTCCCTGTTCCATCCTGTACCTCTGCTCCCAGGCAGCCAAACTCTTGAGTTACTACTGACATGGCGGTGCCCATTTCCCATTTCCCTGCTGCAGGTTGTAGCTGCTTCCCTGCAGCCTGACCCCTGGTAGAACAGAGATACAAGAGGCCTTCCTAGGGTAGTTCTTGGGTGGGAGTGTGGGACCCAGGTGCTTGAAGTTTGTGCATGTTTGCTTCTCTTTCCACGTGGTCCTTCTGGTCCACTTTGTCTTGAGTGTTTGATGTCAAAGCCTCCCTTACTTCATGATCTAGATCTGAATCCAAACTCTCACGTCTCCTTCTGGCTGGGAGGGTCTCTCTGTTCCCATGGCTGTCCAAATGGGCCACCCCACTTCACCTGGTGCTTCCTCTGGCAGCTCAACCTCTTCTCTCAGCAAAGGCAAAGCTGTTTGGAAGATTCTGGGCATGTAAGGAAGGAGGTTAGCTTTGGGAGGGACTGACCAACAAGCCACACAAACTGGGACATGAAGCGGTCGTAGGCACTGCAGCTAGGCTGTAAGATAAGGGTTGGGGTTGACAAAGCAGGGTGCAAAGACAGTTTGTGGTGGTCCCTCCAGAACTGGATATAAGGAATAGCAGTAGGTGGTAGTACTTTCTCCACCTTCAGGGACCTCCTGGAAAGGGAGCAGGTAGGGAGTGCCGTTACCTTTCCCCGGTTGAGCCTTAAGTTTTAGGGTCCTTAACCCCCTGTGCATCTTTATCTTATACATCTGCTTACATAGACTGGACACTGGGTAAAAGGTGCTTCTGAGAAGAGTACATTCTTTTCCTGAAAGTGCCTTGGGAGAGGTACAAAGGAAGGAGAGAGCGAGCGAGCGAGAGAGAGAGAGAGAGAGAGAGAGAGAGAGAGAGAGAGAGAGGCAGAGAGACAGAGAGAGAGACAGAGAAAGAGATAGAGAGAGAGACAGAGAGAGAGAGACAGAGAAATAGAGAGAGAGAAATAGAGAGAGAGACAGAGAGAGAGATAGAGAGACAGAGAGAGACAGAGAGAGATAGAGAGAGATAGAGAGAGACAGAGAGAGACAGAGAGAGACACAGAGAGAGACAGAGAGGCAGAGAGAGACAGACAGACAGACAGACAGAGAGAGAGACAGAGAGAGACAGAGAGAGAGACAGAGAGAGAGAGACAGAGAAAGAGACAGAGAGAGAGAGACAGAGAGAGAGACAGAGAGACAGAGAGAGAGACAGAGAGAGAGATAAGGCAGATAAGGTTGGTGCCTGCTCTGCGGTCTGCTGTTTTTCTAGTGTCTTCAGTCGCTCCAGTTAGATAAACTCGTGGCTGCTTGATCTGCTCTCTGTCCTGTCAGAGTTCCTTTTCAGGAATTGATTGAGACTGTTCCTGAGATGGAGGGATCAGAAAGAGAGAGGGGGCATTCTAAGAGAGGAAGTGGGGCTCTGCTGTACTGGGGCCTCCCTAACTTTCTAGGGCTGGGAAGAAAAGGCTCTTTTTTGGCTGTACCTGGTGGAGTGGGACCCCAATACCTTCCACTCTGTGGCTGTCTCCAGCTGGATGATGGAATTCAGGGTCCCCAGCCCTTTATCAGAAGAAGCAGTGGAGGCAGATATACTTCCCACTAAGGCCATGGACTCTGGACTTTTCTGTGCTGGAGGAAGATCTCTGTTGCGCAGGTAACCTGGGAAGGGTAAGCAGAGGTCCAGAGCTGAGGCTCCATGACGGTGGGCAACCTTTCAACTCTGATCCTGTGATGGGCGAGCGTTGTGTTGACCTGGTATCCGGGGTAGGAGGCATGAGGATTTCCAAAGAAGAGTGGCTTTCCCTCTCAGGATCTCTTCCTCTCCTGTTGTCACCTTAGGCTCTGACTACCTCAACCAGGATGCCTCTGGAACATTCCCCTTCCCACATGACTGCTGAGAACTGGAAGTTGGGGGGTCCCTAGGGAGCAGGCCTTGGGAGCAAGCTTCTTTGGAAGCTCTCATTAGTGGTAGGACTGTTTATACAGAATGCTCCTTAGAGCTGGCCAGGAGGCTGCTTGGCTGACCACTGCTTTGCAGGGTATCTACACCTCATGAGTCAGAAGAAAGCCTGGCTCTGGTGGTGGTGGTAGTGGGGAGTCAGTGGAGGTACAGGGGGCCACAGTGGGGCTGATGGTGGCTGCTTAGAGGGTAGGGTGGCATTTCTGGATCCTGGAAACCAGTAAGGCTTTTGTAGAATGGGGAGAAAAACCCAGGATCTTGATTCCTAGGGCCCTGGCCAAGATTCCTACTGATTTACACATGCCTTCCCAACAATGTGGCTTTAATAAGGCCTAGAGGGGGGCCTGGAATCTTTCTGTAGCTTCTGTTGGGTCAGAATGTGTCTCAGAAGCCCCCCCACCCCCAGCTGCCAAGGAATCCTGTCCACAGATGGTTAAACTGAGGCTTTCTAGAGTCTTCTGTAAGTATTGTTGATGTTGATGACTTTGACTGTCACATCTCTCCTCTTGCTTGGTGGGAAGACTCACAGAGACACCACATGCTTCCTTATGGGCGAGCTTGGTTGTCTGGGCCAATGCTTGCATCAAGCACTTGTGTAGAACTGGGTGTCTGTGTAGGAAGATCTCTGTAGCATGCCCGAGAGAGCAGAAGTTCTCAGGTGCCAAAGTCCAGGTGCTGAAGGAAGATGGAAGACCCTGCCTTGCTCAAACCCATCACAGACTTCTCAGAATCTGCTAAGCCTCACTGCCTGCTGTGGGTTCTGTGGGTGGGGCCCAGGGATACACACTTTCTGTTCCTCAGCTACTCATTAAGGCTGGAGCCCTCTTCTGCCTCCTCCAGACAGATCTTTTGTGGGGAGGGGGGAATCTGAAGCTCTAGTTGGTCAGTTCCTTTCATGGATACCTTGCTCTGAGGGATAGACGTGCCTCTTATAAGAATGGGGTGGGTCAGGAGTGTAGGTGTGGGGTGGGTCAGGGGAAGAAGGTTCCCTGATTCTGCAGTTGGGATGGTCACCATTCATGGTATCTTGATCTGTCATGCAAGGAGAAGTTTCCCGTGGGTGTGAATGTGAAGCCGGAGGCCTTCCTGCTTTCTGCACAAACTTACCTGCGTTCTCTGCTTACATCTCCCCAGTTCCCTCAAATTCAAGCCAGAGCTGGGCTGGCCGAGGCACACCCTACTGCCCATGGATTCATCTGTACTCTTACTTCAGGTCTCTTCTTTTCACAAGCAATATGGAACTCACCCCACCATGTCCAAATCCCTTACCCATTTGGAGGAATTCTCTTCATCTCGTCCTTTCCCAACTCCCTTCCAAGTAGCCCGGAACCGCAAGGCTTTCAGTCACACCTGTAGGCTGAGGATCCCATGTCTAGCCAAGCTCAGACCTTTCCCTCCTCCATCGGCTGGATATAAAGACACAATGTTGCTTTTTGGAGAGTAGAGGGAGATGTTAGTATCAGAGAGGTGACTTTGATACTATACCTGCTCCCGACGCCCATGTCTTCCATCCCTTTCCCGTCTCAGCTCTTCCTTATCTGCCCCAACAACTCTGATGTCCCCACCTGTAGGGGTTGTGTTACTGATGCCACTTGGCCTGTACAGTAGCGAGGGCCCTTGGCAGTCTCAACCCTGGGCAGTACTCTCGAGGTTTCAGGCCTGAGTTGGTCATGCTTTTGTGGTCTCCACTTTTTTCTCAAACCTGGTAAATTTCACAAGTGGTGTGTGTGTGCGTGTGTGTGTGTGTGTGTGTGCGTGCACACGCGCGTGGACACACAATACAATAGCTTGACTTTACTTACATTAGTGGAAGCTACATAGTCTGACAGTGGCCGTCTACACACTGAAGAGGCAGAGGACCTAGTAGCTGCAGCACAGCACAAGAAGCTGGTAGCCTCAGAATGAGAGAAAACAGTGACTCAGTCCCAGGTTCACGGCCTGGGTTTTCCCTGGGCGCTATTGATGTGAATCCACAGAGCTGTGGAAGCACTTGCTACAGAAGACAGAGTCTCTGCTTGCTGGCTGGCACTCTCTAGCTTTTGTTTAATCTGAGTCCTCGGCCTGTTAGACACCACTGCCCACGTCCGGTGAGCCTTTCCCCTCAGTGACTGCCCCACATTTCAGTCCTCTCTGGACATGACCTCACAAACACACCTGAGTGTACTTTTCCGATCCCCTAGACATCTTAGGGATCTTTCTATGTAGACCAGGCTGGTCTAAAACTCACTAAGTAGACCAGGCTGGCCTTGAAATCACAGAGATCCACCTGCTTCTGCTCCCAAGTGCTTGCGATGAAAAGTGTGTGCCACCATGCCTGTTTTCAAACTGGCAATAAAACCCAAACGTCACAGCCAGGTTCTCAGTATTCCCTACTGTGGTCTTAACCTCCCAGCTGACCCATCTGACCCGGACCTTTGTCACCAGAGCTGTGCGGCGTCCTAGGGACCTGCGGTCAGTCTACAGTCTCATAACCCCACCCTCTGCTCACTGACTGGAGCTTTACACAATTGTTGCTCTTTAAAGTCACGTCTCCCCAGTTTTTGTGTGCTCGCTGGGCCTGTACCTCCTACTCCCTTAGGGCTGAATACAGGTCGTGTCCCTCAGGAAATGCTCTAGACTGGGTTCCCTCTCTTCTGCCAGCACCTGCGCGAGGTCTTCTGAGCCCACTGTAGCTATTTAATCAGACTTGACCTGGCACCCTTTGTTAGAGTTGAGGTTTCCCAGGTACAGCTCCAAGGTGGGACAACACTGAAGAAGCGTCAATAGCCCTGGAAGAGGGGTGCAAGAGCTGGTGAGACACTCTCTCCATAGGACCCTCAGATAATGCCGAGAGAGGAGGCTTCTGGTTGAGGTGGCTGTGCAGCATGTCCCAGACGGGAGAGAGTAAAGGCCTTTGATAGGCATACTGGCTGTGAGCCACTAGGAAGGGGACCTGCTCAGAGGGAGGGAGTTCCGTTCAGTAAAGATTCTGCTGTCCTTTGTAGCCAACTGAGAGGTCAGTGAGTCAGGTCCTCATTTAGATAGGGAAACCAAGTCACACATACCCAGGGCCATTGGAGAGTTAGGAATTCAGAAAGGACGTTCCAAGGTCCCCCATGGCCAGTCTCTGTTGGTGCTGCTCTGTGCTCTGTTGCCACCAGAGTGGACTTTCTAAGACATGGACCTTGTGTCACTGCCCATGTAGAGCTTTCTGTGACTCCACACGGTTTTTTGAAACCCCACGCTGCTTGCAGTGCAGACGCCTCCTGTCAGGCTGGCCAGTATCCGCCCTCCTTTGTTGCTAGAATCATCTCTCCTCGGGGTTGCCCCTGGCCAGCCTTGCAACTGCACATGCCGTCTGTGGAATGCTGCTATGCAATTTCGGACCCTGTAACTCTTACCCTGAATGTTGTGTTAGGTTCACACTGGTCTTTGTAAGACCTCCTATTTATCCTCAGGAGCCAGCTGTCCAGGAAGCCTTTCCTGATTGCTGTTGCTTCTCAGGATCCCACAGCATGGTGCATAGCCTGGCAGGACCACCACTTACTTTGGGTGGAGGCTCCAGGAGGAAGGCCAGGATGCATGCTAGATGCTTGTCTGGGACCCCAGTCTTCAACCCATGCCACAGGAACATGCCGCCCCTTAGCCCAACCTAGAATGAGAGGGATGCAGAGATCACTCCCTTACACTCTAAAAAGACATTTTCTCAAGCAGCTGGCAAGGCCCCCACTCACTCCGGAGGATTTTCCAATCTGCTCCGGAAAGGCCCAGTTCTCAGCGCATGGGATCATTTGGGGACATGGTCTTAGCCACAGGCAGTGGTACTTTCCTTTGCTTGTCTTTCCTCTGATCATATAAAGTGTGAGGTGAGAGGGGAGGGGTCCACAAAGCCCTCCGGCCCTTGGAAAGCTTTGGATGTGTCCAGAACGGTGCCCAGGGTAAGCAGCATCCTGTCTGGCCCTGGTTGCAGTGAGTGATGGGTGAAAAGCCTGGGTCTCGGGGCGGCTGCCTGCCTTTCTATCTAGTGTTCTTGGACTCATGTGTCTGCGAGCTTATTCTGGCTGCCTGAGCGAAGGAGTGGAGGGAGCCACAGGTGAGAGATGCCAGGGGTAGATGGGGCAGGGTGGGCCGTGGCCTAGGCCTCGTGAGGGACATCTCTGGGGATTTCCTGAAACAGAATGGAAACTGTTTGTACATGGGGTTTGTCCCTGGCTCGGCCTGGCAGCAGCTTGCATCTTCTGGGAGTTGTTTTGTTCATGGTAATTGGTGAGAAGTTTGCTTCTCAAATTCTGCCCAGAACCCCAAAGTGGAAGCGGGCAGAAGGCCAGCGTGAGTGGAGAATGTTCTTTTACAACACATTTTTTTATAGAAGCATGTTTGGGATTGCTCTTTGGACCCAGCCAGTTTGGAATTCGATGCAATTCAACAGGACTGGGCAGGGCTCACCTTTGCCCTGGGGGCCTAGTAAGGTCCTAGAAGGAACAGGGACATCCCCCTACCCTGGAAAGGAGTGTAGGTGGAGCATCTTGGGAGAGAGGACCTGCGTGCTTATCACAGGCACACCTCACCTGGGCACAGCCAGACCCTCTGTTGTCCTCAGGTTGGCACTGGCCCCACCAGTACTGAAAGTAGAGAGAAGGGCTTCCTGGCTCCTCCGCCAGCCAGGTTGCAGTGGCTTCTGCCAAACACACAGCCAGAGTAACACAGAACATGCTTTCCGGGCTCTGCCCTCTGACCCTGAACGGAGTTCTTTCTTTCTGGACCCAGTCAACCACGACGCAGCCAGACTGCTTGTTTTCCAGGGAACAAGCTGGCGGCTGCAGAGAGCAGAGAGAAACAAAGTCCTTAGGGTGCCTCTTTGTATGTAGCAAAGTCCCTGGGAAAATGTTTTCATGAGCTTGTGGCAAAGACAGGCTGCCCACCATTTCTTGCCAGATGGTGGCTTTGAGCCCTCAGAGTTTCTGGGCCTCAGTTTCTGTACTTGTTAAGTGGGGAGAAGACCTGACTACTTACTTGCTAAAGCTACATCTTGCTTCAAAATTTTCTCATGTGCCTCAGTTCCCTGACTAGTCTGACTAGACAGACTAACTAGTCTCTCCCCAAGGAGAGACTTGTTAGACTTCTGAAGAAACTTAATGCTAGATTTTTCGAGACAGATTAAAGAGACAGGAGACTGACCTCCAGAGGCTGGACTGTTTATGTCTAACAGCGAGGGGTAGACACACAGAAGGAGAGAGGTGTCTGTTAAAGATGAAGGGGATACTTGGGGTTGATATGGGAGAATTGGGGAAGGGGATGTTAGGGCAGCTTCTGGGCCACGTGTGAGCCTGCAGCTTCTTCCTCCTGGAGTTGTTTGTCCAGACGAGGCTGTTTTATCTTCAGAAATTGCGTTGCCCCGGCTATGGGATGTGGGCCATAGTGTGTCATAGTGTCAGTGTCAGTGAGGGGGAAAGGGCTGAAGTTTCAACACAGGGCTTGGTCAGGGTCTGGAAGAGCTGGTTCAAGGTTTATTCTAGCACAGACCATGTAGAAAGCAACTTCAGAAGAGGCTTGGGGATTTTCCTTACAGATCCTGATAGTTCAGATGGAGCCCAAGTTAAAACGGTTAGAGGGGACCAAACTTCGAAATGAGGAAAAGTGGGTAGGAAGATTAGCATCCACGGGTGTGTATCCTCATCGTACACCGCACCTCGAACAGGGGCAGGAGTGACGGCTTCAGGCTACACCGCTTCTCACTTGGAGACAGAGCAGGGAGCAGCTCCTGTCCTCAGCCTGTGGGCAAGCTGGAATCTATTGGCTGTCACACGGTGTGGTACCCGGCAGCCTCTGCATGTTTACCTGCTGTGCGCACAGCCCTGGGAGGCACAGCCTGTCTACTTCGGAGCCTCTTTCCCTGGTAGATCCTCCCAGAAGCCAAACACGCTGGAGCGTGGAGCTGGGGACACACTCTGGTTTGCTCATGCTCGGCTCTGGTGTGGAGGCTCTGAAGTTAGCAGTTTGTAATCTATTCCAGAGTCTAGCTGGAACACTTCACAGCCCTGGCCAGAGAGGGGTGGGCCAGGCACAGGCACCCTGGCTTGTTGCCTCTGTGTGCATCCATCTGTTCATCCCTATGGGACCGTCTTCATCAACGGGATACCACATTTTCACAAGGCTGACTGAGTGCCAGTCAGCTAAGGGCTGTGCTTCTCTCTTGACCTCACATCGCCCTGACATCTCTGCTTGTGACCGACGGACAGACAGACTAGCTTATCTCACTTTAGAGAGATGGAATCTGGAGCTTGTAGAGCATCACGTGCAGGAGGTCATCCGACTGGGCTAGTTGAGCCTGGAGGCCACCTTGTATCACCTGACTCGAGACACATGTGTGTGCCCTTCCCCTTTTCCAAGTTCCTAAGGCCAGGGGGACTCTATGGGCTTCCGGGCCATTTCATATGTGCCTGGACAGCTCGTTTATATAATGGTACATTTAATTTCATGTGTATTAGAAAAAAATACCCCAGCGAATTTGGATTTCTACTGAGAATGTTGTCTAGCAGAAGGCAGGTTTCAAACTTGAGACTATTTTGGATTGAGTCTAAGGAAAATATTAAGTAGGAAGTGGTGGAAATCAGAAGATGGTGAGGATTAGCCTTGAAATGACACGCACCCCTTCACAGAGCCACCTCTGACAGGCACCCTGCGCTCCTCTAGGACCTCACATGCCTGTGTCCCTGTTCCTCACACCTTAAAGCCCCTTGTTGATCCCCACCAAGGGCTCTCGCATCCCCTGTGTGGTCCTGAGTTGACGTCACTCTCTGTGTTGAGTCCTCTGCCATCTGCCATCAGATTCCCCCCACCCCGAGGTAGCCATCTTGATTGATCTGATGGCAGTACTGACCTAGCTAGCCCGTTCTCTCTCAGGACTTCTGGATTTGCAATTCTCATGCCCCTCTTTTCCTCTGGGGATCCCCCTTCTTCCAGGGCTCCCCAAAAGGTCCCTTCCTCTCTGTCAACCTTAAAATCCTGTGGTTCCTTAGACTCCTCTTACGTTCTCACTGGGCCATCTTTCACTCTCCGAGCCAATCCCAGTGCAGCCTTTGGTATCCACCACTAAGCATCAGTGGTCCATCCTGTCCCTTACATTCTCAGGCCATTTTCTGACATCCAGACCTGTATATCTGGTTGCCTACTGGGCACCTCTTTTAGGTCACTCTACAGATAGCTCACAGTGCCCTAGTCTGGGCTGGTGTATCCTGACTCCCAGCACAGACACAGGCACCCTGGCTCTCCTAACAAGCATCCTCTCCCACCCTCACTGGCACCAGTTTGGTTTACTCAGTGCCAACGTCTTCCCCAAGCTCCATCTGAAGACCATGTCCAACGTGTCGACGTCTCTCCATCTCTCCTGCCACTGCTCTGGTTCAAGGCCATCAGTTCTTCTACTTGCTTAGACACAGAGTCATAGTCAGGATAGAGTCCTGCCTTCATGAAGCCCTCTGTCACCAGTCTCTGCTTCTCCCTGAATGGGATTCCCATAGCTTCCTGTTTGGGCTCTTTGTTCTGAGCTCTGGGAGAGGCTGTGGCAAGTCTTGTTGTCCAATGCTCACTGTAGGTTAAGTGTTAATTTCCCTCAGAGGCCACAGTGGTGTGGACAAGGTCCAGGTTCTCCTGGAGCAGCTTCACAGTGCCAGTTCAGCCCCTGCGCCTCTCACGGCCCTGCTTATCCGGAAGTGACTTCTCCATGACACACCTAAGATGACCCTTTCATTTCCCACCCCGAGAAAGTGAGAACAGGGTCAGAGGGCATTGCTCACATTCAGTGATCAAATGTGTCATGTGGCCAACCTAGTTGCTTAAGGAAGACAGGAGATATTGTTTTTAGTTGGGACACTATATGCCTAGCCACTCCCCTCTTTCTCCTTTAAAAGTTGTGTTTTAATTTTATTGTGTGTATGTGGCCTATGTGCCTGTATGGGTGTGTGCATCCATAGCTGTCCTTTTAAGAGGCCAGAGCAAAACACCAGCTGTCAATCAATCTCTGCTGTATTGCCTTGAGACGTCTTCTGCTGAACCCAAGTTCTCCTTTTCATCTATCTGGACTGCTTGGCCTCGTAGTTCCTGGGTCTTCCCATTTCTGACCCCCTTCCCAAAGCTGGGGTTATCGGTGCACGCAACCATGCTCAGCTTTCTAATGTGGGCACTGGAGACTCGAACCCAGGTCCACATGCTTTCAGAGTAAGGGCTCTTCCCCGCAGTCCCCCAACCACCCCTCATATTTCTGCAGAGGATGCAGAGCCCTGACAAGAGCCAATAGGATTCCTTCCCAGGAAAGGAAGGCTGCCTCCGACCAGGGATACCTCCATCTGCACAGCAGAGACATGTCTCTTGTGGGTGACTGGGAAGACTGCGAATGCAATGGCAAACAGGGAGAGCCCTGAGTGCAGTCAGATGTGACTGAATGTGACCCCCGTCTGCCTCTTCCTGCTTCAGTCACCTTGGACTTGGCATGTAGAACCTGTGAGTTCTGGGCAGGGTTTTCGAAGCAGTAACGTAATAGAGCCAAGGCAGCCCTGTGGCGTCCTGCTTGCTGTCTTTTCTGTACCACGGCTTTGGCACACAAAGACTTGGGGAGCTTCGGGAGATGAGGCTGGCAGGGGTAGGCGCATTTGGTGCGTGGCAAACCGAACCTGTCAATTCCAGAAGCCTTTGGCACATTGTTGAAGCGACTAGATGACTTTGAGAAGTGTCTGCGTGTTTTTCCCCCCCAAGTGCAGTTATTTTTGCCGCTGTGAAATGTTCTGAAATCTGACAGTTTTGTTTTGAGTCTCAGCCCGATGTGAAGACGGAAAGGAACGCTGCCTCCCAGTTCTGCGGCACCCGCTTCCCGGGGTCTCCTGAGGACACCCAGATCCTGGCAGAGGTGGCCAAGGACAGGCTTGGGGACTGAGGTTCTGGGGCGAGGGGAGTACACAATGAAAGCAGGGCATGCAGCCTCTGTGTACCCTCAAAGAATGACCAGGGGCTAGCTTGGCCAGTGTTCAAGTACTACCGTGTACCAACACGTCTCCTACCTGGTGTCATCCGGCACCTATCCTGTTTCTTGGGACTTCTCCATCAGACGTTCTCTAATACCTACTGTGCGCCAGATTTCCTCCACTAGATGTCCCTGAGTGCCTACTATGTGGTGCAGAGTCACAGGAGGGCCCTCAGTCACAGAGATGACAAGGTCACAGTTCCATGCTTCTAGGTGAGGAGGTTGCTGAGGGAACAAGACCCTGGGAGGACAGAAAGTTGGCTCTAATCCACTTTCTGCTCTTCATAGTGGCCCGTGATACAAGAAAGATGCTGAGGTTACCTTAGTGGTCCTCCTGTGAGCTGATTCCTGCCTTGTCCTATGTCATTGCTCCCCAGAGTTTATCCAGAGACCCCTGTTGCCTTCCCCCACCAGTCAAGACCCCAGTACATGGTCACTGTGTCTCAGGCCTGTCTCTTCAGAGGCTGCACTGTCACAACTGTATTCTGTGACTTCCAGGTTCCACATCAGTCCAGGATACCGTCCCAGGTTTCACATGTTTCCAGTTAGCTTTCTTGGTTCCCTCCCTAGCCGGTCAGTTCCCTGACTCGGGCATCCCTGGTCAGCAGTATCTCTCTGATATGTTCTGATCTGAGTCTCACAATGTTGGGGTTTGTGTGCTCCTGGGAGATCACTGGGTACCAGGTATGGTTCTGAGTGCTTCCCTTGCATGGTCCCATGGGACTCCCACAGTCACCCTTGTGGGGCAGGGGGCATGCATCACTGATGGAGATACATCGATCCAGCTATCCAAAGATGCAAGCTCACCCAGCCTTTCTGGGAAGAGCTAGTCACCTGCCTGTCCCACCCCCACCCCCAGGTGATGGCAAGGGCCAGGCTTTACCAACATATGCACCTCTGTTTACAGCCCACATTTCCGCATCACCATGGAGACCGATGATGCAGCTTTTCCTTGGAAAGGTAGACATAAGGACTCACCAGCAATCTCACAACAGCTTACTTACTCCCAGCTAAATAGCACAACACAGAAAACAAAACCCCCAGACCGTGGCAAGCTTCCTTCTTTCCCTCTCCAGTTGACTGTCAGGATCTGTGTGTGCCAGACCCTTGCTGCATTAGATTCCAGGGTCAGCAGCAGTAATGGGGATCCCAGTGGCTCGGTGAGCATCATGAAGAAAGTCTGTGTCATTTTTCTGTGTAAGCCAATCTGGAGTACCTAGCCTGCTGCCAGGTCTGAGTACTACGGTCTCATGCCACACCCTGAAGCCATCTTCTCCAAAAGGCCTTGCCTGTCCTCAGACCCCACAGTGCAGCCTGGTGAAGAAGACAACAAGGCATGTCCAATCACACTCTGTTGACATGATGAACTGCAGGGATTCTGGGTGCATTGTCCTAGAGCGTGGCTCTGTAACATGCTGGAAACCAAAAGGACCCTATCAGTAAAGAAGGGCAAACGGATGCTGGGGACACATGATGCACAGTCCTATGGGACAACCGATATTCATGCAGACTCCATCATACTCAGAACATACTTGGGACCTTTGCTTGGGACAGTGGATAGCTAAGTTTAGGATCTGTGGATGCTTCAAAGCCCCTCTTCACAGTCAGAAGTAAGCTCAGAAGTGGGCTATCTGAGGGCTGGGGACTTCGCAAAGGTGTGATGTTCTCGTGGACAGTGGGCAAGTTCAGCAAGACTGTAGACACCTGCCTCAAGAACTGCAAGAGTGGACATGTGGCAGCTGCCAGCCCGCCACCCTTGTGTACAGTCTCCCATGCCTACACAGGTCTCCTTGAGGTCCTCCTTCCTATTCATCCTGCTGTGCTCACTCCTTAAAATGGGCCTATGCAGAGAAGCATAGTTTGGGAAGATGGCAGCCTGGGGTGTCTCTGGATCCCTTGGTGGGGAAACTGTTATCCAGTGGCACACATGGGATTCCCCAGGACATACAAAGCCTTCCATGACACACCTTAGGGAAGGCTGGTTAGTGGTTTCACCTGGTTCATTAGACAGTTCACAAGGCCTCACTCATGGGTCTACCGTGGGCCTAGCTCCTTCTACTTCTTGAATCTTCTCTTTGCTTTCCAGGGTTCAGTTCTCCAGCAGACCCTTCTCATGGACTCCTTGGCTACTTCCTTGGATGCTGGAAGAGAAGCTTGGGAGACAACAGTCTCTGTGGGCCTTGGCCTGAGCCTCTACCCTCATCTGATGGAGGATGCTAAGAGACCAAATCCAGCCTTTCTCTTCTGCTGAGACAGTCTCCAGAGCCACCTGCTCATATTATAGAAGGAGCCAGTGACTCCACCGTCCACCTGTTCTGTGAGTGTGTGCAGTCGGTTCTGCTGAAGAGCTAAGCACCACAGGCTCTGTAAACCTGCAGAGGTGGATTGATAAAAAGAAATCCATTGTGTACTGTGGATCAATAGCTTTTCCTCTCCCTGTGTTCCCGGGCTCCTGAATGATGACATAGGCCGTGGAGGTTGAGGGGCCTCAGGGTAGTCTGTCAGAGGGCAGGGGCTTTGCATCTAGAACAAAACTGCACCCCCACCCCCAGCAGTGGCTGGAGCAGGGCAGGAGTGCACATCTTTTTCCAGCCACCAAACACAGGTGGCTCAAGGGGATTATCCTAGTTTGCTTTCCGAGGCTGGGATAAAATACTGACTAAAAGCAGCATGGGGAGGAAAGGGTTTACTTCAGTTCCCAGCTTCTGGTTCATCATGAAGGGAATCAGGGCAGGACCAGAAGCAGGAACCCGGAGGCAGGGACTGAAGCAGAGTCTTAGTGGGGTGCTGCTAACTAGCATGCTCGCTATGGCTTGTTCAGCTTGCTTTCTTATATGCTCCAGGTGTGTCTTCCCACATCAACCACTAACTAACACGCTCGCCTAGCGCAAGCCTGACGGAGGCCCTTTCTCGGTTGGGGTTGGAGGTTCCCTCTTTCCAGCTTACGTTAGCTTATGCCAAACCAACAAAGGACTAACCAGCACAGGTTAGCAGTAAGACTCCACAGCTGGCCTGTTCCTCTGTTGTCCTCAACAAGAAGCTTTGAGCTCATGATCTGAGACGAGAGGTCGGGTAGGGGGTGTTCCTCCTATCCCATCTGCATACTGGCAAGCTGATTGGCAGAACCAATCAGAAAGGAAGACATGGAAGATGCAATCCTGTCCCATCTTTTAGACCAAGGCCTGGAGTGTGTAGATGTTAATCTACTTCTAACCTATGAAGTCCACTCACTTGAGTGCCTGTGTGCACTACTCTGTGTGTGTGTGTGTATGTGTGTGTTGCGCATGTATAGGAATATATGTGTGATTATGCTTGTGTATGTGTGTACTCTAAGTTTGTACTGCCGTATTGACAGTGGCTGGCTTTGACGCAAGGCCTCTTGGCTCAGCTCAGGTCTGTGTACTCCTTTGCCAGTGCTTTTGGCTCAGGCGTCTTTGTGGGAAAGAGTTAGGTCCATGGAGAGCAGAGAGGACTTTGTTCTGTGGTAGTCACTGTCACTCCAGAACCAGGGATGAGCTGCCAACCCTGGTTTGCACCTTTGTAATCGATTGCCTTGAAGCCTAAGTTGGCCACTGTCAGTGGTGGCTGGAGGCGAACCAGGCAGCGGGTGTGTGAGCATAGATGGGGGCCCACAGGAGTCTCGCCAGGATCTAACCTTCATCTTCATGCCTTGTGCGGGTCTATCACTCCCTACTGTGGGAGTCTCAGGATTCCTTTGCCTACTTCAAGAGTCAGTGGGGACAGTGGAAGCGAATGGATGGCCTGAACTGGAGTAAACCAAGCACCTGTGTTCTGTTTGACTGGACAAAGGCCCAGGAGGGATTTCAAAGGTATGTCAATCTGGGAGAGAGATCCCAGATTGTCTGATGGGTCCAGTGTTACCACAAGGGCAAGAAGGAGATGGAAAATCATAGTCACAGAGAAGGTGATAAGTGTATAGGTGACCTCTAGGTGCTATGACAGGTGAGGAAACAGGGCTTGCAGAGCTACCAGCCTGCTGCTGTTCTGATTTTACACAGTGAGGGCTGCCTTGGACACTAACCTTTGGAACAGTGAGATCATACAGGCCAGCAAACCCCCAGGGCTCTACTGAGGAAGCTGTAGAAACAGCAGGCAGATGGCATGGTGCAAGGATCTGATGGTTGACAGGAAGGAAGCTTCTGAGGTAGATCCTGCAAGCAGTATGGATACCTTGCTGGGTAACAAGGACTTCTCAGACCAGAGTGGAGAGAGGGTTTGCCTGCTGAGAGTAACTGACAAAGTTGAGTTGTGTTGGGGCTCTGACCTCCAGTTGAGGGTCTGCGTCCAATTTGGAAGGGCAAGGGAACCCCTGAGAGCTTCTAAGTAAAGTCTGATGGAAGGGCAGTGTATGAGGCCCATAGTCTGCCTCCGGGACAGGAAATGATGGGTATCTCAAGGCAACGGGAATATCTGGCCTCACAGATGTTGAGTGTTTGAAGTTGTACACTGCCCCGAATCTTCCTTGGAACCAGAGCATGTCAGAGAGCATGGTGAATGCAACCAGAGATGGGTGTCGGTCTACAGAGCTTCAAGTAGAAAGGAAGAAACCAGAGACAAGAGGGCAGAACTTATTGAAACAAACAAACAAACAAACAAACAAACAAACAAACAAACGGGTCTTACAGACATATGGGGAATTCTTGTACGGTGTTCTCTAGTTTCTATTAGGTCAAAAGTGCAAGTGGCTTTGAAAACTTGTTTTGGAACTAGTTGCTGGGAATTTGAAAACATGGCTCAAAAAGACGTGAGTGAGAGTCACAGAGGCAGGTTTGGGGCTACGTGGCTTCTGTCCCCAAACGCTTGCTATCAGGATTAGGAGGGTGGGGCTAGGAACCCAGGAAGGAAGGCGGCAAAGGCTCTTGGCAAAAGGACCTCTGTCCTCTGCAGAGACACCGCTCTGGAAAATCCTGTACAGAGAGGAGCATCCAAGCGCCTCAGAGTTTCAGGTCCTGCATGAAGAGAATAAAACACTGACTCTTGCCAGAATGATAGCTGAGCAAACAGTGTGGACAGCCGCTTCTCCTGCATCAGCCAAGGAGAGCCTGCTGTTGTTCACTCAGGAATAGCGCTGGACGAGGGACCTAGTCACTAAAGATAAGGCATCTTAAGAACAGGGCAACCGCTTCTGAGACTTTGAACTTGATTTTCAATAAATTGTACTCTTGAACCTAGAAGTATTCAAGCCCCTCCAAATCAGAGGGTCATCATCTTCCTTATAAAAAAGCTCAAACCCTTCATGGATGTGCCAAGAGGCTCCTCTAGGGGCAGCTTCCTGGCTTGTATCCTAGGGAAGGGATGCAAGAGGTAGAAGGAGCTGATGTCCCTGATATTTCTGAATGTGGTCTTGGGGTCAGCCAACAGGGAGACTCTCAAGAGAGGCCTGGAGAAGAGACACCGGGGACATCGAGGTCTCTGGGTCTTGGCTGTGCTTGGAAATTAGAGCCATATAAAAGGTCCCCAGATGCTTCCTGAATCAAAGTATTTCCTCTGGAGTTATTCAAAGTGTGAGGGCCTAGTTTCTCCGTCCTGAGCCAAGTGCCTGGGGATTAATTAGTTTAATTGGTTCCTGCCTTAGGCTAGATAGTCAATGTCAAAAGAGAGAAGCAAAAGATACTTTTTTGTGTGAGAAGACAGAAACTGCCTGGTCATAGCCGAGGGCGGTCACCACAGAGTGCTTCTACTGGGCCTGACTAGCATGATCTGGGAAAGGGCTGGGTCCTATCACAGACGCCTGCTGCATACGGGACTGAGCAGTGGAGTTCATGATGTCATAATAAGGCCCCGATGTGGGACTGTACACTGGTGACGATGCTCTACTGATAGTCCTAGGCTGATCAATCTCTGTGTTCAGGGGTTTCTGATCCTGCTGTGAACACCTATCTAGAACAGGAAGGCCCTGCTGGATCTGGCTGGGGTTCCATGCATCCTATTTGCATATGTTAATTTCATGGCTTCAGGAGACCTGATGCTACCTTCAAGATGCATCATGAAATCTTCAGTGAGTGGAGGGATAGAGGATGAGTCAGAGTACAAAGGGGAAAGTTTGGCTAGCCATGTGACTGTGGAGTAGGCACTGGGACCATCTCTGGGAGCATCCATATCTGCAGTGTATAGCACAACCCTGCTTATCCTGTAGCCATATCATGAGATGGTTGCACTAGTACACAAGGAAGCTTCATCCCAGCAGTCTGGGAGGCCATATGCAAGATGCTGTGGCTGGTGCAAGCACCTCAAGGAAGAAGCAAGGAGCAGAGCTGCTGGACATTTTAGAGCTAAGAAGGGTCAACAATACAGAAGTTAGAAAGTGCGTGAGGCTCAAAACAAGACAGATACTCTAAAAACCCAAACGGAGTGCTTTCTGTTTGTAGTCTGGTACCCAAGTCCAGGTGGAAAATATTTATCTTAGTCGTTTTACGAATACTGGCCCCTGGCCAGATGAAGCAATGCCAGGTACAGAGAGACTTTGCTCCACAGAGCTCCGAGGGCAAAGGTGGCAGGAAGGTCCCTGCTGCCCATTCCTGTGCCAGATTGCCTTGCAGAGCTCTGGGCTGAAGGCTGGAGATGTTTACTGTTGGTGGTGGTTTGCTTTTTTTCCTCCCTTAAAAAAAAAATCTGGGAAAAAAAATCTAAGTAAGGTAGAAGTCGCCAGTGCAACATTCTTTTTTCAGGGCTTGGGGGTGGAATGCAAGATCTTAACTCATGCTTCGAACACTTCTGTTGAGTTCTGTACCTGGCCCATCAGTGACACTGAGTACCGTGGTGTTTGTTACGAGTCTACAACTGCCACCCAGCTCCACCATTCTTTCCATCTTTACAAACTGGGAGCCATTACGTCTTTCCCTGATCCCTAGCCACCTGCACCCTGTTTTCTGTACCTCTTCATTTGTCCACACCAGGACCCCTTTCAGAGTGGGAGAGCACACTGTTACCCTATTGCTGGTGCAGACATCCTAGGCTGGGTGTTTCTGGGTTCTTGGTGTCTTATTTAAAGACACAGGCATAGATTGCACAGTGCTGGGGACTTGCTCGGAAACAAGGCAGTCTCAGAGCCCAAGCAAGCAGCAGGTTCCGTGAGCTCTGGAGTATTCAAGGTTACTGTTTGGAGTTTCCTTTTCTGGGGTCAAGGATATAGAGAAGCTGGCTATTAGGGGGAATGATAAGGAGGGCTCTGTCTTGATTGACAAGCTTGGGTTATGTGAGCTTTTGATACGTCCCACGATGCATCTGATTTCAATCATGTGCATGCCCAGTTCTGCATACAATATCAAGTAGGGATTTCCCCTCAAAGGTCACTCAGAGGACATTGTTTGTCTCATTGCGCATGCACCCAAAACTGGTTCAGACTGGCGTGGTTCTGTTCTCTGTCTCTCATTCCCAGGTGGGTTTCAGGATATGTTTGAATGGAAACTGACCACAAAAGAGGAGCCAGCAAGGGATTGCTATGGGAAGGAAACTCATTCCATTGTTTGAAGTGGACTGTGAATTTAACTCTCCAAAGGTGGGCTCCTAGGAAGCCAAGCGCGCAGTCCCATGTTGCTAAGCTGTATCTATGCTTGCCTGCCTCCATGCCAGGATGTCCACCCTCTCGACTTAGTGTATGTATCCTCAGGTACATAGCCTGGCCCTGAACTGTCTTCACCTTTGGTGAAAGTACTCATCGGCTTTGTTTTTTTTTTTATGGTAAATTATTTGCATAGCTTCTGTATTGAATGATGTAGTAACCCATACACAACCTAGACTTTCCATGTTTGTTGTTTATTTTAGGTGTACATTAAGAATAGTCAGAGCATATCACAACTGCCACCATCATTCCACATTGGACCCATTAAACTACTTCCCGTCCCCCTTTACCCAGCCTCTGGTCACCTCTGCTCTTTCTCTGTCATGAACTGACGACCTCCAGTACATCAGACCATGGTTTTCCCTTGTGTCCAGATGACGTCCTCAGGATCGGGTCTCGGAGGTTCTCCCACAGGCACCTAGGCTGTGACAGGGTTCGATTCTCATTTGTAACTGAGGACTGTGTGTGGTCACATCTGATGATCAGCTGACAACTAACAGACATTGAACTGGTTCCACTTTTCGAATATCAGCACCAGAGACATAGATATGCCAAGATTTGTTTGGATCCTTGATTTCAATAATGGGTTTTTTATTCTTTAGACAAATTCTTACTTAACTCATGTATTAGGGTTCACTAGAGTAACAGAATTTATAGAATGAATATCTATCTATCTATCTATCTATCTATCTATCTATCTATCTATCTATGATTTATTAGAGTGACTTACAGGCTGTGGTCAAACTAATCCAACAACGTCCGTCTGTGAATGGAAAGTCCGAGAATCCAGTGGTTGCTCAGTCCACGTGGCTGGATGCCTCCGATGGTCTTCAGTATATGTGGAATCCAGAAGTGGGCTCTAATGCCAGAGAAGAAAAGAATCAGCAAAGAGCAAAAGCTTCTTTTCTCCACGTCCTTTGATAGGCTTCCAGTAGAAGGGATGACCAGACTAGAGGAGGATTAAAGGTATGGATTAAAGGTGTGCCTCCCCAACTCAAGATCTGGATTAAAGGTGGGTCTTCAAAGATGCAGTTAAAAGTAGAACTTTCTACTTCAAACTAAGCAGACGTCCCTCAGAGGTGCACCTTCCATTTTGGGGGGTTTTAGTTAATTCCAGATGTAGTCAAGTTGATAACCAAGGATAGTTATCACATCCCAGGCTAGACTTGAACTCGTGACACAGCTCAGGATTACCTTGAACTCTTGACCCTCCATCATCGACTTCCTAAGTATGTCCCAAGCCCAGTTTATGGTAGCGAGGATTCGTGCATGCCAAGCAAGCACTTTAATAACTGAGCCACAACCCTAACCCTGATTTCGAGGTTTTTGGGCTATACACAAGGAAGTAGAATTGCTGACTATCACTGTCACTGACTAGTAATCTTTTTGAGAGCCACTGTTTCCACAAAGGGTGGATCAGTCACATCCCAGCAGGGACACTCAAGTGGTTTGACTTTCCCACATCCCCAGAACCTTGCTTTCTCTGAGGATTTACTGGTCTCAGTCCTCTCAGGGGGTATGAGGTAGCATCCTGCCATGGCTTTGTTTCCTGTTTGTTACCTGAGGCCTAGCTAGTGGTAGGAAATTCATTCTGTGTGTAACTTCTTAGAGAAGTGTTGTTAAATCCTCTGTGTTGGGTTGCTCAGGTTGAGTATTATTGAGAACAAGTACATTTTTTTTTCTAGTTTAAAATTTCTGGCAATTTTAGGTTCAGAGTAAAATGGAGAAGAGAAAACAGTTCCAAGATTTCTTATAGACACTCCCTACATCCTCCTTCTTCTCTGCGGCCCTGTCAAGAGTTCCTGTAGACACACTCATTCTCCACGATGCCCTTCCATCCTTCCCTGTGCCCCTTCAGAGAAACCTTTGTTGCAACTGCCTGAATGAACAGCCCAAGTCTACAGTTTCTTACCTACGCCTTTGATCTGAGCAAGAGGTACTCTATGGAGAGTTTAGGTAAATGCACAATCTTGTTGTAGCATTTTTGCCGGGGTCAAATGTGGGGCTACGCTTGTGCAAAGCAAATGCCCTACTGATAAACTTTATGCCCAGCCCAGGATTTAAACAATATTACACTAGATCAGTGGTTTCAAACTTCCTAACTCTGTACAGTTTCTCATATTGTGGTGAGCCCCCCCCAATTATAAAATTATTTATAGTTGAGAACCACCGTATCAGACTCCACCTTGGATTGTCAGATTAGAGCGTTTAATTTGGGAAATCTATAGAAGCTACAGAGGGCTCATGGGAGAAGGGGGCGTGGTAAGAGGTGAGAGGTTGCTAGAGCACATGTGACAGGAAATAGAGTCAGGGGGGTTGTGGCAGTAGGAGGCTTACCTGTGAAAGCAGACAGGGAGGTGGGAGAGGAGAGGCTGGCGGAGTGCTAACCAGAACTAACGATGTATGAAAATGAACCTTACGGAAACCCACTATGTTGTCAGCTGTTACGAAATAGGATTTAAAAAGGAAAGGAATTTGAACGCAGGTACCCTGAACGCAGGTAGACAATGTTTTCTCCAGAAGACATGAGTTATTTAACACAAATATCAGTACTAGGCATGAGATACCGCTCCAATGAGTTATATTGGCTAGGGGGACCCTTGGGCAACAACACAGACAACACAGACTATACACACTACACACACTACACATACTATACACGCTACACACACTGTACACACTACACACACTATAAACACTACACACACTACTGCCCTGGCTCTTGGGGTTTTCTTCCAATAAAAAGTGACAAGACTCCATTGCTGAAGACATAAGCTGGTTGGGTTATAGAACACAAAGAAGTCAAACTGGAACTCAGCTGGCCATTTCTTCCCTGGGACTAACTTTTGTAGTGCTGGAAGGTTGTGTGCAGGCTGCTGGACAAGAAAATCCATCAATAGTCGTACTTAGCAGTGAACCTCGAATGCTGCTATAATGACCTGCCAGGTAAGGGGTGCCACATGGTTCACAATGGTATGACTGTTTTGGAAATAACTGATTGTTTTCTGGTTGGATTTGAGACCCGCTCCACAAGAGGGAATCTGTATTCTGGTATATATACTGCAAACTTGGTCAAAAGCCCATAGCTCAGAAATAGGTTCTAAAGAGAATCTACTATTGCCATTTGGCTAGGTGGACATATTGTCAAGCTGCCTTCTAAATATTTGTGTTTATAGACACAGGTTAGTGATGCCCTCCACCTTGTCCAGGGTGGGTTCTCTCTGCAGTGGGCAACAAACACTCAATGCAGAGACTTAACAACTGGTCCAAGTGTTGAGAAATAATGTTGCGTCCTCAGCCTTAAATGTGGACAGCTTTACCAGGCCCTCCCTCAAGTGGATGAGGAAGCAGAAAGAATATAGGAGCGGGAAGATGCGGACCTCCATCTTCTGTGCTGTGAAATTCCGTCTTCTGGACATGCCATGGCTGTTGGGCGCATAAACTCACTGCAGCAGGTAATTCATGGTTACCTGCATCAGACCTTTACAAAAGCAAGCCAAAAAGATTGGTCAACATTCCAGCAGTCAGCACTGGTTGGACTTAGTGGGTTACAAACAAAACAACAAAACAAAAGAGGACATGATGGTGGGAGGGGGGTGTCTGAGGGAAGTATGAAGGAGATACATTGTATAAATGTAGAATTGTCAAAGAATAAATAAGTAGCCTAGTAGAATGGGACTTAGCCTTATTGCTGAGTTCCTTTATTTTGTTTCAATGAGGCAAATACCTTACTCACCTCTTCAGTTCCAGCCCTGTTTCTGCTTGGAAAAATCTCAGAAGGGAGGAGGGGGAGGAGCATGGAGTAAGATGTGGGGGAGGGGCTGCCACTGGGGCGGGGGGTGGGGAGGTGTTGACCACAGCTTGGTAGCCTTCAGTATGTCCTGTGCTAGGCTGGGGACCTTTGCTCAGGGGATTCTTATAGGAAGCACAAGGGTCAGCTCCACAAAGGCACCAACATCTGGGTGGGTGGGGGAGTCAAAGGAGCAGTTGCCACTGTGTCACAGAGGACAAGCATGCTGGACAGTGCAGGGACTCCAAGCACCAACAACACGTACGGTGGAGGTAGGCTAAGCAGCCCCAGATTCCAATGGAAGTGTGGATCAGTAACAAGGTGATGTTCACGCGGCCTGGGGCCCCTGCCACACCCACTTCATCTATGGCAGTAGAGCTGCCGGGGAAGGTGGGGGGTAACCTTCCCTCAAGATTATTTACTTTCCTGTGCCTGAAGGAGGTGGAAGCATTTCTCTGGTTCCCTAGGAGCCCAGAGACCCTCACAGAGTTGCAGGAACCCAACCCACATGCCAGGGCTATTAACACGGTGCTTTAACCAGCCCCATGGGACCAGCCCGCTTGGCTCCTGGGCAGCATGTTAAGAGGTGTGGTCTGAAGCCATGAATAATGTACCAGCTGGCCCTTGCTCCAAAGACAGCAGGGTTCTTTCCGCAGCCCAGCTGTAACACCACACCGTTTCCTATGCAGGAAAGGGCATGTGGTAACTGCCAGGGATGCCTGTGGAGGCTTCTGAGGAAGTACACGGTGCTAGCTAGACCCTAGGAACACCAGCTAGGCTCTTCCATGTAGGCAAAGCTACTGGTCCTGGGGAGAGCATAGCAAGATGCATGTGTAGGGTGCTCAGGGCTGGAGAGCATCTCCTTCCAGTAAGTGTCATTATAGGGTCACCTCTGGAGCAGGCTGTATTTACAATGGCCCCCCCTTTTTTTTCAATACTGGAAAGGGACAGATCCAAAGAACAGCGTAGCCACCTTCATCTGGAAGGCCTAGAATCCCACTAACTTGGGCAAACTGTGGGCCCTGGTCTTTCCCTAGACACTCAGCAATGAGTGCTCTCATGTGGCTACATTGCTTTCTCAGGATGCTCAGGTGAAGGCAGGGAGGCAGTAACAACTTGGAGGAGCAGTGTATTGGCTCATAAACTTCCCAGCCTTGTTTCAGATCCTGTTTACCTAGGGCTCTTGGCCCTGCCTTTAACTTCCCCCACCTTCGCTCCTCTCAGAGCTCCCGCCTAAGCTAGGATAGAAGGTCAACACATCCTGTGGAGGCTGGGAGTGGATGTGACCTCTGGAGGTGTTTTAGTTGAGGTGTGGTCTCTATATTTGTACTGCATGTGACCAACTACTGGAGGTGTATCACCTGAGACTGGGGTGATCTTGGGTAGCATCTAGGCTCTCACCCACAGGATTCACTCTGACAGAGACCATGAAGAAGGTTCACCCAGAAGCGAGGTGGTGGGGAACTCCGTTGCTACGATACTCATGGGTCTATCTAAACTACTTGTGCTAGAACGATCTTTCCTGAGCAGCCAAAAGCTGGGATGTTAGGAGCCAGCTCTGGAGAGTCCCAAGTGGAGGGTGTCCTGTGTGCTGAGCCTCTGTCACAGCCTCTGGTGAAGCCAGGTCAAGGGAAAGGCCTTGAGGACACAGGGTCAGTCCAGAAACATGCACGCTGCCCTACCCACCTGCCTGTCCACTCTCTCTGGTCACCAGCCCCATCTCTGCTCCCTTTGCAGGGTGCAGCTGCTCTCAGTGCTGCCTACTGCTTCACTCCTGTTCTCTTTCAGCCTCTTCTTGCTTCTGCTGATGACTTTGCTCAAGCCTCTGATGTTTCCGGTGTCATTTCCTCCTGATATGCAAGATAGAGTCTTCTCCTGTGGCTTGGGCACATAGTGGCATTCTCTGGCATTCCTGGAATTCCTCAGACCTTCCTCTTTCTTCCACTCCTCAACGTCCTTGTTTGTCTCCACATGCTTCATGACTTCCTTTTCTATCTCCTTTTGTCCCCAAATTGACAACCCGCCTCTCCAGGAACTCAGGACATGTTGACTGAACTCCAGCCTGACATTCTCGAGTAGGCACCATTCAGATCTTGACCTCGTATGTACATTCAGGGTTCCCACTTGTTCCTTAGACTGCCCCATCTCTGGGGGGTGGGGAGGGGTGTGACAAGTAAGTCTCCAGAGCTGCTGAGCCACCAAACCTCATGTCGTGAGTTTCTTCCTGATGTCCAGGCTGCCAAGAGCCCCACCAAGCACTGCATTTGAAATACGGTTGTCCCTCTCTACTGTAGGGGACCAAATGGTTCCAAGATGTCCCTTGCTGTCCAGGCTCCTTCTGCAAACAGCACAGGATATAACATCACCTGTGCCCAACTCTTGCACATTTCAGATCATTTCTAGGCTTCTAGGAATCATTTCACAGGACATGTAACTGTGCTATAAATGTTGTATTGTGTCCAAGAATACGACAAAGGTGAAAATCTGTATGCATTTAGCCTGTCTCAAGTATTTTCAGTGCTTAGTGGATCAAATGAGTATATGTAAACCCCACTGTGCAGAGGCTTGGCTGACCATTCACCTGAAACTGATCAGCGTACCGTCTTCCTGGACCTCAGCACTCACCTGCCTCAGGCCTCCTTCTTCCTGGCTTCTTCCTTGCTCACTGTCTGTTCTCCCTGCTGAAGCCATGGCTGTTACTTTCCTGCTCAGACCTCTGCATGGGGCAGACCTCAGACTGTCACCCTCCTCAAACCTGCCAATTAGAGGCCAATGCCAGCAAGCACTGACCTCCCGAGGGAGGAACTGAGCCTGGCCTGAAGCTTCACTGTTTTCCGTGTGGAACTTGTTTCCAGTCTGCGTGGGGAGGGGAGGCAGGGAGCTAGGCAGAGCACTGAGGTCTCTCGAAGGTGCTGGGATGGCCAGGCTCAGGGTTATAAAATGGGAGGGGCCATACAACAGAATGTCCAGTTTGCCCTGTCAAGCACTGCATTTGAAATATAAATAGCTCAGGAGACCTACTTGCTGCCCCCAGAGGACCTTTAGCATGGAGATTAAATTCTCCTGCTGTTGGAGGTGACAGGTGATATGAACTGTCCAGGGGTGGAGAGACAGAGAGAGAGAGAGAGAGGACAGAGAGACATAGATAGACAGAGACAGACAGAGAGACAGAGAAACAGAGAGACAGAGACCCAGACAGAGGGAGTAGGAGCAAACACTGGGCAAGCACTAGAAGAGTCACTCTGGTAGTGCATCTTTGATACAAGGGAGTGAATACTCCAGATGTGTCCTAGCCAAGCTGGTTGCAGTGTACGAGGCCTGGCTAACTTACTGGTCCAATGTTCATCAAACAATGCAGCATGAGCCAGATAGATACTCAGCCAGGGAAATTCACTGTGCTCAGCACCTGACCACAGGACACACCAGGAAGCCAGATAACGAGATTCTTAACCAGAGAAATGCTGGTCTGCAGAACACGAGTCACAGTTGGCAGGAACAGAGAAGTGGCAGAAAGCAGCGAATGACTGGCTGTCCTAACTACATCCTAGCATTTAGGAGAAAATATAGACGACCCAAAAGCAGCCGATCTACATCTGAGATGGGAGTTTCCCTGAAGAAGGTTGATAGCGGACCAAAAGAAGGAACCTGAAGACAGAACAAAACAGCTTGGAAATGCCAAACAGGTTCCTCACGACCATAGAGGGTCACATATGTGTGGGATGGAAGATTCCGGGCTTGGTGTATCAAAGAGTGTTTTCAGAAACAGCGGCTGACTGAAATATCCCCAGAGGTGATGCAGACTAAGATGTCATGGAGCCAATCAGGATAGATTCACAGACAGGGACTGCCATATCACACCTCCGTCACGCAAGAATCACACCGCCGCCACCCCGGAAATCAACTGAAACCCCAATTAGAGAGAGAAAAATCCTGAAACTAGCCACAGAAAGAAAGAGACATGTTCTGCACACAGGAGCAATGTGAAGCAATGGCCGTTCCTAAAGGGAAAGACACTGACAGAAATGAAGACCGCCGGGAATAACAAATAACGTTTAAAAACGGAGGCGAGAAGTTTTTTTTAAGGGACCACTGGGTCACACTACGAAGGATGCTAAGAGAAGGTGAACAAGCAGAAAGAAGATAAACCTAGAAAGAAAATAGAGTAAAAATGAAAAATATGTAAATAAATGTTAAAAAAAAGAAAGAAAACCCTAAATTCGAAAGCCCATTTCTAAAAAGCAAATAAATATCCACAGTAAGAATGGTTATTTTGTAATATGTTGGTGAATGTTATTGGTAAGGAAAAACATGATTAGGTAGGCTCCAATTATGGCTGCGATACAGAACACAAGCTCACGCTGTCAGTTATAAATCGATACAACAAGCCCCTGAATTACACATTTTCTGATGAACAGCCCTCCACATATTTTATTTTATATTTATTATAAGTATAAAAAGACACAAACATATGTGGAATACAAATTGGTGTTTACACGAAATATTTCACGGCGTTGTGCTTCGTGATTTAGGAACACTTATTTTAAAACTTTTCTCATCGTTTGATCTCCTTAAACGGTAAATGGAAAAAAGAAAACAGTAAGAATTCTCTTTGCAGTGTGTTCCATGCTGAAAAGGGGTACCACCACACACTGCCAAAGTCGGGGGTGGGGAAGGCATTTCACTGTAAGATTCTTATGTCATCCCTGAAGGAAATGTGGACTGAGGTAACATGTGCTAGATTGTGATGTAACCGTTAAAAATGAGCAGAAACATACCTGTCTCTGAAGCCATAATCTACCGACTTTTGAAAAAGGAACCAGGATAAATGGCTATCTTTACGATAGTGCTGGAATCATTGGGTATTCATACATGAGAATATAAAAAGCCCTTAAATGAATTCATATAAACTTTGTAGAGTATTGCTGCCCAAATTATAATGAATTGCACTTACATTATGTTTATTATGTAAATATGTAAGATTGAGATCTACTTTAAAATATAAAACATCTATAAATACAATATTTGTATATGTATATGCATATTCACATATTCAATCAGAATATATATTATAAATAAATAAACATGAAGTACAACATTTGTATTAAAATTTATAAGAAAATGAAAACCTTCATCTCTCCCTCATTCACAATACAGAAAAACTACAATGGACCACAGACCTAAACATGAAAGTCCGGGCTATAGACCCTTTTAGAGAATAACCTTTTGACCTTAGGGTAGAATTCAAAACACCACCAAATAATAATGCAAGCTGATTAAAAAGTAGCATGAAAAAAAAGTACCTGCCTCTTTTAAAGTTGTCTTAAAAATTAGTTAATTTATTTATGTGTGTGGTATGCCTGTGCCTGCACATGCTCGTGCAAGTCAGAGGACAGCTTTTCGGGGGCCAGCTTGTTCTCTTTGCATCGTGTCTGAGGAGGGCTCTCTTATTCCACACTATCCACTCTAGGCTTGATGGCCTCTGGCTCAGGAGCTTCTGGGAGACTGTTCTGTCTCTGCCTCCCACCTCACTGTAGGAATCTTTGGATTACAGATGTGAGTACTGCTTCCAGTTCCTGTAGGTCGGGAGAATTGAACTTGGGTCATAATGCTTGTGTTTCTTCAACTCTTGTCCTTCAAGCTGTCTCCCTGTCTTCTTCCTCTCTTAGAGACCAACAAGATTGGTCACTGGCAGATGAAAACAACTCACCCTTCACACAGTTGATACAAACTCACACCCAGAATATATTGAAGACTCTCACAACTCCAAAGCAACACTGACGAGTGATCCTTTAACAGGTGGATGGATGACCTGGAGGACACTTTGCTGATAAAGACAGGTGGAAGTAATGGCCCGTTCTCTGCCAGAAGTGGATTCCCTCACCACTGCCTGGCCAGTTCCTCCTTGTCCTCTGATCTCCTGCGCAGGGAGGCCTCTCCTGACTTTGGGTGAATTCCGCCTACTGCGTCAACCTCTCCCAACTGCACCCATTCGTTCTGCGTAAAGCTGCAGCCTCTCAGCCCCGGAGAATCTGAGGCACAACAGGCCCACCTTTTGATTAATGTATCCAGAAGCACCTAGTAGGTATCTGATAAATGTTTCTTCTCTGACTGAGTTTAATTTATAAATGCGCAGTAGGCTGTGGTTGTCCCCATTGCCTTCGGCATCCTGTAGTCGTACTATATGACAGAGCACAGAAGTGGCTCGCCTGCACTACACACCCTCTGAATCTAAGGATTCAAACTTGCTCTTGAGTTTGGAAGACTTCCCAGCCATCACAGTTTCAGACATCCACCGCTAACCCTGTTACTTCCGTTGTTTCCTAGAACGTCAGTTAAATGCAAGTCAGGTTCTCTGTCCTTGACGTCTACTGCCGTGATACACACCATGACCAGAAGCAACATGGGGAGGAAAGGGCTAATTTCAGTTTCTCGTAGTAAAACAGTCCATCATGGAAGGAAGTCCGAGCAGGAACCTGGAGGCAGAAGCTGAAGAAGAAACCATGCTGGCTTGCTCCCCATGGCTTGCTCAGCTTTGTTTAGCCAGGACTACTTGCCCAGGGATGGCACCACCCACAGTAGGCTGGACCCTCCACCTCTATGATTAGTCAAGAAAAGGCGCCCCTCAAACTTAACCTGCAGGCCTGTTTGGTTGAAGTATCTTCTCAGTTAAGTTCCTGTATAAAATGAGGTGTTGTGGTTAACTGTAATATTAATTAGGGGTTTCTACCCTGCCTCGGATGATTTAGTTCCTAGTCGAAAGACGCGAAACCTTTCTATTTATGATAAGCCTTTAAAGCACTCAAGCTAGGCAGATATCTACCTTCTAAGCTATTGGTATAGTGAGGCCAGGACCGTTCCAAGGTATGGGTAAGGGGAAGGCTTTTATTGTGGATTCGAGGGAGAGAACAGCCAGAGGCATCTGGAAGAATCCAGGGCAGGGAAAGAAGGTATTAGACTAAACATGACCAGGAGACTGAACCAGGCTAAGAGAGGGGAGGGGCAGGAGAAGAGCAAGAAAGAGAAGAGAAGGGGCAGTCAAGAAGGAACCAAGAGAGCACATGGCTGAACCCCGGCATGGTTACACAGGAAGGAGAAGCTGGGAGAGGGAAGCCTCTGAGCTGGAGAAGTTTAGGGGAGGAGGGAATGAGCTGAGAAGAGCCACAGGTAGCGGTTATACTGAGAGTGCCTCATATGCACCACACAGTCAGCTGTTCGAACCTGACAGTTTTCTCTCCCCAGATGACACTCTTGTGTCTGGTTGACAAGAAGCTAGACACAACTGCTCTGCCTGTGGAGCCTCTCTTTGGATGTCACTGGGCACCCCTCCTGCCTTTTCTTCTTTCCTGTTCCTGGTTTCAGTTAGGTTGAATCTGTGGTGTCTCTCAATAGTGAGGTTTTCGTACCCAGTAAGATTCCCATAATCTGCTCTGCTTGGTTCGTTTTCAAATTTAGTCTTTTCTGGAGAGTACTTTGCTAAATGCCCATAGTTTTGGCTCTCAGTCTCATTTCTTTACATACTTAAAAGCATTTATTTAGGGCCTGCGAGATGGCTCAGTGGGTAGAAGCAGTTGTCAAACAAACATGGGGACCCAAGTTTGGTCTCTGAATCCATGTTGGGGAGTGAACTGACTCCTGAACATCACCGTCCGAGAGCCCTTCCAGGCACCGGAGTCCCAGGGAGTATGACCCAGGCTGCTCTAGTCCCCACATGTCTCTGCCTCTACTAGGACCCCAGAAGAGGCATCAGCCTGTGGTCTGGCCCTGGCGGTGAATAGTTTTGGTCTCTGGTGACTCACAGCCCCTTACCCTTGCCCTTTGACCAGGTCCTGCCCTGAACCCATGCTTACTTCAATGTACAGAGAACTAACCCATTTCTTGGCTTGGGAAAGAGGAGTGACAAATAGGTGGGTTTCAGATACTCTTTGACACCTGTACCAGGAGGTGGGTTTGCCCTTAGTGCCTTCTCTGGAGTCTCTGAGATCCAGTTCTGGATGAGGATGCTGGGTCCCACATTCCAACTCGCATGCGCACATGCTATCTCTCTGCTCCTGGATGATTCTTGACATCCAGAGGACCACTTGGTGCCTGATGCTGCTGTATACTGGGGTCCTCTCACCTCTGCCTTTCAGCCCTCCTCACTTACAGCCCCTGGTAGGCAGCACCTTGGTTTCTTACACACTGGAAAATGATGCTTCTTACATTTTAGACAGGCAGGTCCTACAGTTAGGCTTTAAATAAAAAAAGAATTACAGCCATCATCCACTTCCCAGAAAGGGAGACTTCTAAAGCTTGCTCAAGCCTTGCCTTGGGGGATATCCTGGAACCTCGATTTGGGGACAATCCTAGTTTTTAAGGGGAAAGTCCTGTGTGACAAGCCACAGTGAGATAGGCCTCCCAGAGGAGGTAAACTTTGACCCAGCCGGAGGAACTGCAGGTTGGCTAATGGGTGGGCGTGGTGGAGGGCCCAGCTTGTGCAAAGGCCTGGGGGTGTGAAGAGGCAGAGACATATGTTAGCTGCTCAATAAATATTTGCTGAATAAACAAATAGCCAAGGAAAGGAATGAGAGACTCACCATCGCTGTGGGTAACCGTGAGTCAGTCTCTTGCAATGGCTTGTGCCTGACCCACAGTTTTCCTACCTGCTCTTGCTTAATTCTTCAAACCAAACAAACTGGGAGGAATTTGTGGACATGCCAGGGAATGAGCCCCTCTTCCAGCCTTAGCGGCAACTGCAGTTACCTAAAATTACAAGCTTGTCTGATCTCATTAGCAAAATAAGACTCATCGAGGACCCAAGGTGGAAGCATAGTCCTGACAAGGAGCTGTGGGGGACTTTGTCCCTTCTCCAGCCCCCACAGAGAGTTCCTGGCAGTTAAAAGTCTGTTGAGCTGGCTCCCTGGGGTCTTGTCCACTAGTGCACTCAGGGAGGAAGAGAGAGCGGTCAGAGGGAACTCCAAGTAGAGCCTGGACTTCAGTCAAATCCCCATTCTGTTATAAACACCCCTGTCCTGTGCTTTTTCCAACAAGGGAACTTGAGCCAGGGGGCCTGCAGCGTGCTCCAGACATTCCAGAAAGGTCCACTGAGGCACATGCAGGCTGTGGGCACTGAGAGAAGGGTCCAGAGAGCCTGGAGGACAAAGTACAGAGGCAGAATCCTAGTGAAGTGCTCCCGGAACTCAAGGTCACCGGGGAGTTCAGCAGAGTTAAGCTCACAAGATAAAATCAAGAAGGCTTATTTGCAGAAAGAAGCCAAGGGTCTCCCCGGAGTGTTTGCAGAGGAAACCCTGTTTGGCTGCCTGATGCTATGGAAGTTGCTTAAGAGGAGGTATTTATTGATCCCCTCCAGGGGTGGGGGTGTGTGAGCAGGACTGGAATGAAGGTCTTGACACACTTTAACTTGAGCAATGCTTGTAAAAGCCAGGCAAAGCAGGTATCATTAGCGCTTTTTTTTTTTTCCAAGATGGAATTGAAGATGTTAAGTAATGTGCCTCAGGTCACTTAGGCCCAGAAGTGTGACCCAGGGACCCTGCTCACCCTTGTGGTCTTGCAAATCCACTCCGAGAATGTCTGTCTCGACAGAATGCTTTTAGATACCCTCCCTCTCCTCCAAATCAATCTAACCTCGCCTAAAGCAGAAAAAAAAATGTGAAAGTATTTGACGGTTTGTTAAAAGTGATTTTATTACAGATAACAGTAGGGTGGAAGGAGCCCTGGAAAGTCAGTTCAGCTCTGAAGGATCATGAGACCCTATGTGGCTTGTCCCATGGGGCAAGGAGAGAACATGACAAAAATGGGAGTGTGACAAGCTGGCAAGGCGAGAAGCTCTAGGCAGCTGGGGAAACCTGGGTCTGCACCCGGGAGCCATATACTGTCAGCCGAGGATAGTAACTCAGCCTGACTCCATTCTTGCAGAATAGGGCAATTCTGCTTACCTAGCAGGGTCTTAGCGAAAGGAGAACATCACAGAAGGGCCAGTAGGCACTTGATCCTCACCCTGAGGCTGGGGGAAATAGGAACTGGGGGAATAGACACAGAAGAGGCAATTGCAGGGATGGAGACCCACCTAACACTGGATGTGGAGAATGGGTAGATTCTGCCTTCCTGGCTCATTAAAGTAAATCTGGTTTTGTTTTGTTTTGTTTGGGGAGCAACTTTAGGTTTGTAGAAAAAACTTGAAAGAATGTTCCCATATATTGCTCACTCCGCTTCCCCTGGGCTAACCATCCCACTACCACAGTGGCACCTCATCTAGTGTAAAAAATTGACACTAGGCCATAGATACTCAGTGAGACCTCAGGGTCCCATCCACATCCCCTCTGCTTCAAGATCCAAGCCAGGTGACTTGCTTTCATTCAGTTGTCCTGTCTTCCCAGGAGCCTCTGATCTGTGTCACTCAGTAGTTTGATACCTGCTCTGGTCCCATGGGTGGGGGGGGGGGTAGACAGAGCTTATAGCTAGAGTCCCGAGCTTGCTGCTCTACAGAGGAAAGGGGTGGCAGGCTTAAGAACTGCTTTGAGAAAGTGAGGGCGGGGAGCTTTGCGCGGAAACACCAGCTCGAAGAATAACCTCCGACACTGTATTTTGGATGGAATAATTGTTTTACATTTATAAAGATTTTTTAAATTATCTCCAGCAAATGCATTTAACTCACTTAATAATTGAATTAAAGAAAATGTCTTTTTAAGTATCATGAGTCATTGTTATAATAATAATAAAGAATGACTTTAGACCACTTCCCTATATGACCTAGACAAACTCACTCTTACCTAAAGCTGAGTAGTGGTGCCAGGTCCCCAGCAGGTGCTCAGGGAACAATGTTGTGGATGACATAGAATTAACCCTGCTAGATAATAGTGGAACTGTCCCTTCTTTGGGACTCCTTTGCTGACCTCCACTGGAATTGGTCCTTCCTTTAGGGCACCCTGGCCAGGCTCATGTTTGTATGCTTAGTACAATGGAGGTGTCTCTAGGTCTGTCCCTTGTTTGACTGCCTCCCCACACTCTGTAGTCTCTTATGAACTTTGAGGATAGCTTGCTTGCTGTCCTCCCACAGAAGGAAGTCCTGCAAAACCAGCAAGCACCCCTTCCTGCCTAGCGCTTTACCAAGCACTCTTTTAAAGTGGTGTCACTGGATCAATACCTCTTTTAACATCCCTGACATGAGATGAAATGGTACACTTTTTCCTCAACGTCAATGGTAGTTGTTTTTTTTTTTTTCTCCTCCAGGGTCAAGTGGCCCAGAAGCATCAAAGAGCACTGAGCGTCTTCGGTGGCCCAGGCAACAAACTGATCAGGGAGCCCTGGGTGAACTAGGGTGAGCAGAGGAACCCAGACAGATAGTCCCTGAACTTTAAAGAAAAATCAATATTCACCAAGAGTTTATGGTCTCATAAAGTCTCTAGTATAGAGCCACTTCCTGGCTCCCAGGTGGCCCAAGGTGAGCCCTGCTGATTGCAGAATCTCTGACAGGCCACTCTCCGTGAACATCAGGATTGAGGACATGGTCAGGGGAGGAGGAGAAGGAAGAGTCACCTGGGTCTGGTTGGGCTTCTGAAGGAGGTAAAACCACCCCAAGACCCAAGCAGTAGGTAGTCCCCTCTTTCCTTTAGAGTTACTAGATACAGCAACAAGCAAGTGTTCACTATCCTGAGGCACTGGAGCTTTGATGGGGACCCCTAGCTTCACTGCTGTATGCAGGAAGCACCCAGTGCCTTGTGGTATCCCTGCTGTGTGGGTAAACAAAGCCCAGTGACTGCAGACTGATAAGCCTTATCCACCAAAGTCATAAACGGGAGTGGTGCCAGTGGTGCCGAGGGCTCCTTGGGACGGACAGGGTTCCTCTGCTCCCGCACCTTTGGGCTGCTTCCTTCACTCCCTTCCTCCTTAGCTTCTCCCCAAACTCTACAGCCTCTCCCACTGCCTCTGCTTCGTCTTCTGTCTTTCAGCTGTCCCCTCCCCTGACTCCCACAGTGCCCTTGCAGTCCTAGTGTGTAAAAGACCCATTAGAACCTCTCCCACCAATGCTCTGCTCTTTTTCAGTTCTTAGACACTGCCTGGGCTTTTAGCTAGTGCAGGATGGATGACCCGGACTGGGGTAGTCAGTCCTGAGCAGCTCAGTCACATGGTCTGCCAGTGTGATGATCCAGCCATAGGCACCCTCTGAGGCAGAGGTAGAAAGCCCGGGATGGGTCTTTCTCTGTTCCTTACAAGGGTGTGTCTTTGGAAAGTCCCTTAGCTTTGCTACCCGTAATGTCAAGTTCAGTAGTGTCCCAGAGGTAATGCGCATATACTTGACCAGAGAGTTGCCATCATGGCTACAGAGTCCTGAAGTCCTGCTTTGAATTGTATCATGACACCAGTGGGGTCAGGGAGTGTGGAGGTGTTGTGACTTACATAATGCCGGGGAGAAGTAGGGGTCACTGCCCATAGAATGGCTTCAAAGGGCAGCTCCAGCCCAGGCGCCTCCTTGCTGATTTTATAGAATTCCACATCCTTTCAGGGTCTTGGGTTACAAAACAGTCACCGAGAACTCATGCGCCCCATTAACACCGAGACTTTTTATGTATTTACAATTCAGCTTAAATTTTTACCCAGAGAAGTTTTCAAAATGTAACATGTGTTAGTCACTGCGTGAGTTGCGAAACCAAGGAAATATCTCCAAAGTGCTGGCCTTGACAATGTAATCTGGCAAGGCTTAGAGGGGAATAAAAATAACGCTCATGGCTCGGTAACGTCACCATCTCCGAGGGTGGGGGAGAGCAGAACCCTTCCCGAGCCCACAGGTGGCTGTTGTGCACATATACACACAGGCTACACAGGATGGGTGGCTGCACCCAGCCTGTCCTCTCTCTTTTATCTAGGGCCAGCTCAGGTAGTGCCCCAGGCATGATGATTGAGCTCAGCCAAAGGTGGTAGGAAGAAGAGATACCAGTGATTCAAGCGTTCAAATGGGGTGTTTAGGTCTATACTCACTAACCAGAAAGTCTTGGGCACAGAGGTCAGAGGAAATGCAAGGAGTGGCAGCCTGTTCTTCTGTTATTGTCTTGTTCAGGATGATAGGCTGTGCATTCCCCTCATGCGACAAGGACAGCCTGGGTTTTCTAAACACAGTGAGCCTGCATCTCCCCACTGCGTTACAAGCCCGCCTGGGGCTCAATGAGTGAGTAGTTTCTGGACCTGACATGAAAGTTTCCATCTGCATGTGTGTTGTCTGTATTCCTTGGATTTGTTTTTTCTTGCTATTATAGTCCTGAAAGATTCCTAGCCTAACGGTGTTTCTGTGGAGGCGGAGGGCTGGGGCATGAAGACATTTTGGGTCTTGCCTTCACTGTCCCTTCAAGACTCACCAGTTACAAGAACTATATATACCTGTACCTTCCTGTCCTCTGAGGCCCAAGAGGGCTACTCCCATTACTGAGGCTAGACTATGTACAGGGTCCTGAGCTAGCCCAACCCCACATACTGCAAAGGCACTAACCAGGCTAGCAGGACTTTGTCTTGCTGCCTCTAGCTGACGGGATCTGTAGATAGTATTTTTCTGTATTCTATGCTCTCCCTGGATGGGGCTCTGCCCACCTGGGACCACAGCTCCGGGCTGTTAAGGGAATGACAGCTGGACCTCCTGAAAGTCAGGGAGTAGGATCTGGGATTCTTTTTGTTCTGCAGAGGAGGAAGGTAGGACTTGGTAGCACCTCGCTTGTTAATCATCAAGGCAGATAGGACAGTCCCGGGGCTGCACAAGCCCAGGAATCCTCTGAATGTCCTCCCCTGAGGGCACACCCCTTTGATCTCTGCGCGCCATTGCTCATTGCTCTACTGCAGTCCACGTGGCCTCTCCAGCTGTCCCTGAGACTAACAGCTTGTATCCCTTAGTTCCGTCCTTATCTCTTTCCTGTCCTAACGTGTCACCTCCTCATTCTTCCCCTGCTGTCTGATGACACAGTGACATTGTTTGACTGTATCAGTCTTGCTGACTTTCTAGGCTGTATCCTCCAGGAAGATGGTGAGCTACAGGCTTGCTGGCAGAATCCAGCCTGGGCCAGCCACAGAGCAGACTCTGAACCTAGCTGCTTGAAAAAAATGGTTTGTTGATATTCCCTGAGGCTGGGTTCCATGTCTGGGCACAGGGTGATTTCGCTCCCTCCCTATCTCCAGGTCTTTGGCTGGTCAGCATTTCAAATGATATTGTTCCATATTAAATTATTTCAAATTCCATGGACCCCGGTTTCACAATCAAATAATTTGATCTTGTTTATAAATGGAATTTTTATTTTTTTTGACAGCTTCTAGCTTTGCTAGGCCGGATGGTCAGTGGAAGTGTGTCCTCCTATGCCCTCCGGTCCATCTCTGTTGCCTTCCCTGGAATATCTCAGAATCCGGGAAATGTCCTGGAGGTGGGAGGCCAGTGAGGAGGGTGGGTGTCCTTAGGTGTCCTGTGAGGAGGTGACTTTACAAGCTAAGGATACAGTCCCAGGGCCTTCTTGACTTTCTTGGCCTTTTCCACCTTCTGGCTATGAGCATGGGGAACCTCACAAATAACAGTCTTGGAAATTATGCTTCTCCATCATCCCAATGGCTCATCCTTTGGATGCAGGAGCTAAAGCGCACATCCCTAAGCCCTGTCCCAGGTGCTTACGACCCTCTCCAGGAATGTTCCTTTCTTCTAAATGCCACCAGGGCCACCGAAAGCCTTAGGGGCGGGGGAAGACCTAGATGTGAAAAACGTGGCCTGTGGAGAGGCCTGGGTTCCATGTGTGGAGATAGGAAGTGGTGGATGGAGGGATGATGGAGAGACTCCAGAACACGGTGGTGCCTAAGCCATCTATGCAGCAGGTCGAGGGGCCAGGCTGAGGTAGGCTGAGTACAGATACAGGGCTGAGGAAGGACGTTTATTGTAGACAGAACCATGCTTGACAGAAGTTGCCAGATCTCACCTGAAACAGATAAAAATATTAAACTAGTCTAAATATTTTAACCAATGAGCTGAGTTCCAGGCGCTCCCTTCGAGTCCTCTCGCCACCAGGGAGGCTGTGTCAGCCATGGTTCTCATCAGTAAAATGATGCACTTGTACAAGGTGACGGCTGACTCACTCACCGGACAAGTCGAAGCCCAAGGAGAGCAGGGAGGTTGTCTTGCGCCTGAGTCTCAGAAAGGTCAAATGCTCGCTGCCTGAATGAGTCACCCCCAGGTTTTCACAATGAAATCCCAACTCTCTGGTGCAAATAACTAGGAAGCAGGGGCCTTTGGGAGGGGATGAGGTCATGATGGTGGAGTCCCCTGGGTGGATTAGTGCCTTTATAGAAACAACATGTCTCTTGTCTTCCTCTATCTGATAGGATCTCATGTGGCCCAGGCTGGTCTCAAACTCACTATGGAACTAAGGATAACCTTGAGCATTTGATCCTTCATTCTCTGTCTCCAGAGTGCTGGATTACAGGCATGGCTCACCACAGTTTGTGGCACTATAGACTGAATCCAGGGCTTTGTGTGGGCCAGGCCAGCACTCTACCAACAGGATGGCATCCCTAGGGTACTCTCTCTCTTGCTTGTGCTCTTCTGTCTCTTTCTCTGCCCCCCTCCCTCTTTGCCTTGTCCAGACAGAGAGGGCAGCCAGTGTTTGGCAAACCAAATAGTCTTTTACCAGAACCAAACAGGCAGGCACCTGGATTTTAGACTTTCAGCCTAAGACATTAAGACTTCAGTTTAGTTTCAGAGACAGGGAAAGTCTAAATGTCCTAGCGCAAAGCCATTAGGTAGATGGATCCCCTAGTACTGGGAAGTGGCTCTACCCTTCACTCTCTCCAGGCTGGCAACTGTTTGGTTGAGGCCCACCTATAGATCTGGGAAGGAAAACTCCTCTCTGTAGCCAATCCATTCCCATGTTAATGTCATGCTCAGATACTGAACAGAACTGCCCCAGTAACATGTACTCTTTATCTGGCTTCTGGGCCCTGCAGGCAGAAGCAGATTTGATCATCAGAAGACAGGCCTCCTTCACATCAGACATTCCAGGAGCCTCCTGTCTCTTTTCTTTCTTGTTCTTCTTTGATATATTTTATCCCAACTGCAGTTTCTCTTCCTACTCCCCCTTCCTCCTCCTCCTCTCTCTCCTAGATTAATCCTCAACTCCACCTCCCTTTACAAAAGATCAGGCCTCCCAGGAACATCAACCAAATATGGTATCACAAGCTTCGTTAAGACCAGGCACAAACTATCACATCGAGGCTGGATGAGGCAGCCCAGTAGGAGGAAAAGGGTCCCATCAAAAGAGTCAGTGATAACCTCCACTTCCACTGTTAGGATTCCTATAAGAACACTAAGCTATGCATCTGTATCACAGATGCAGAGGAACTAGGCAGAGTCCTATAGGCAAGGAGCCTCCCTTAAAACTTTCTCTGAGTTCCAACAGGATGACAAGAGGCATCACCGTCTCACGGCTGAGTGGATGGATGGCCTGGATCAGCCCCGTTAGCATCCCCGCTGAGCTCAGCTCAGGAGGGTGTCTGGAGGTTTCCACAAGGCAGATAGGACCTGAACTACTGAAAGGACACAGTGAGGACCCTAATACTGCAGGCTTTCCTGAGGGGGTCCCCAAAACTGGTGCTAGTGGGCAGACTCGGGAAAGCTCCAGAGAAAGTCAACTGGTAAGGTCTTAGACAAGTGCTCTAGGGTCAGGTCAGGCACTTTAGTCTGCAGAATACTCTGGGTGTTGGATGCAGGTCAGAGCTTGCTGAAGTACTGTCTCCCCAGAGACAGTTCCAGAGCCTGGTGCTCTTCACCGCACCATCATAGTCTTTGCTGGCCCATATGGATTCTCATGTCTGCTCTCATATTAGATGCTGGGGTCATGTGTAGCTACAGACCTTTAGCCTATATCTCCACAGAAGCCCGTAGCCACCACTATATCTAGACTGGAAGATGTCTAGCTGATGCTCAGGCCTAGCAAAGGTAGGAGGGAGATGGAACCGTCGTTCATGTCATGTCAATGGAAGTTCAAGTTCCAGGCAAGTTAAACACACACAGTGCGGATGGTACAGTGTGCATGCTGGGATCAGCAAATTCTGGGGGCATGCAGATCCGAGGTTTGGGTTCATGTGTAAGGTGCATCTGCATCTGCATGTCCCAGGGTGGATGGATCTTTAACACAGAGAAGGAGGCAATTGGTGAGACAAAGTGTGGTCCGTTTCGGGTATTAAATAAAAAGAAAAATAGACAGTGGTATATGCTTCTAGAAGACCAGACAATGGCTGTTTATGTCACCATCAGACACATGAAACATGCCAAATCTCATTCTGAGTTCTCTTATTTCAGTGAGCCTTCAGCAGGCCCCAGGAGGGGTGCTATCTTTCCATCCACTTTGTGAGTAAAGGGACTGGGTACCAGGGAGTTGATGGACATGTCTAGGCAGTGGCGGTGGTCTATGATGACATGGGATGTGGACCTGAGGTCTTGTCTCCTTATTGATGGTGATGAGGGACAAGTAAGGTTGAGGCAAGACCTACTCATTCTCCTTTAAATGTTTTCATTTGTGTGTGTGAGGTATGCGTGTGTGCTCATGTGTACTCGTAGGTCAAGGAGGTATGTGTCTGTCACCGTGTGCATGAACAAGGACCAAGGACAGCCTCAGGTGTTACTCCTCACACAGCACCTTGCTTTATCCCATGAGCCATCTATTTCCAGACTAGCTGGCCTATGACCTTCGACGGAAATCTTCTATTTCAGCCCCCTACCTCATCGAAAGATGCTGGGATTAGAGATAACATCTCTGTGAGATCAAGCTTTTATAGGTCTTCAGACCTATGCAGCAGACGTTTTAACCTGCTGACCCATCTTCCTGGCTCTTGTTTCGTTAGTGTGAATGTCTGTGTGTGTGTGTGTGTGTGTGTGTGCATGAATGAATGAATGAATGAATGAGCATAGAGGCCAGAGACAACTTCTTTCCTTCCCTCCTTTCTTCCTCTGTCCCTCTGTCCCTCCGACTCTCTGTTCAACTCCACTGTGCCGTGATAGCTGGCCAGCGGGCTGCAGCACTTTTCCAGTTGAGGTATCTCCCAGCTTCATTTTCTTCTTTCATCTTTCCATCTCCTTTTCGATTCCTCCCTAGGTATTCATTTGACTTTATTTTACAGACTGCCAACAGAAGATCTCTGGATATGGACAATGACCCTTGGATTCCTTTACTGTGTTTTTACATTTCAAAGTCAAATGCTGTCATGATGTTTAAAAAAAACTTCTCCCTATACAAAGGGAGGAACGTTGAGGTTTGTAGGGACTTGGTAAAAGAAACAATCAGGATGCTACAAAAGTGTCCCCAAGCCTTGCTGGGATCCTTGGTGGGATGCCTTGGTGGGATGCCTTGGTGGGAACCTTGGTGGGGTGCCTTTGTGGGATCCTTGGTGGGATCCTTGTTGGGATGCCTTGATGGGATCCTTGGTGGGATGCCTTGG
>NW_021604602.1:5790189-5801561 GCF_004785775.1 Grammomys surdaster | reverse complement strand
GATCCTTGGTGGGATGCCTTGGTGGGATGCCTTGGTGCTTATTCATGGATATCAGCTCTGTGTGCTGTGGTGTGGTAAACAGGATATTAGAGATGGGGGAATCTGGATCAAGCTCTAGCCCAGATCCTCATAACAGAGGCGGGTGCTGAGGCACAGGGATCCCACGTGGCTGCCCTGACTCCAAGCTGGCCAATGACTTGTGCATTGTGGTTGCAGGGCTACCGGGGTCAAAACTGTCCAAAAAACTATATTTAGTCCAGGACAGAACTCAAGGGCCACCTGGCAACAGAAGTGTCCCCCAAAAGCCTGGCACACAAATCACCTCTTTATTTGCCTCTTTCCTTCTCCAAGTCTGCTCTCTTCTCTCCAGCTCATGTCGCTACTCTTTAACTCGCCTGACAGCTGAGAATGATGTTGCTGTTGGTGACCGTAGGTATCCTGGCACCCCAGTACAGAAAGGCCACTTGAGGCTTCAGTGAGTGCCAGGTTTTTCACAGGAGACCTAGGGGCGGGCATGGTGGTGGCCAGAGGGCTGGGGCTGATTAGCTCCATGATTTAAAGTCTTCCTTTAACTGGATCTCAGTTTCTTTGTAGAATAAAGGGAGTGGCCAGTGGCTGCAAATGGATGGTTGAAGTCTCAGGATGGTGGCAGTACATCCTGTCTCTAAACATCCTCTCTTGTCACAGATTCAATTTTGGGAGGGTTGGGGGAGGAACAGGAACTTCTGCCCTGTCTCCATGGAAACAAGTTTGTCCGCCCCATCTTTGCCCAGTTTCCCCATGATGATTCTGGGACATGATGGGTTCCAGCCTCTTCTTGGTTGGTAACCTTGATCCTAGTCCCTTAGAATGTCCATAATGCTGGGACCCATACAAGCCAAGCCCTGTTTCACAGATCTGTTGAGAGGCCATGGAACCAGCACAGCCAAGCCAACAGCTCCCATATACTAGCTTGGCCTTACATGCTTCTGTCATGGTGGCTTTTCAGGGCCTTCTCCATTCTTAGTATCTTTCACTTGTAAAGGGTCTTCTGGGTCCCCAAAGTCCAAGCTTGATGTCTCAGAACCTAGCCTACTACCTTCTACCTTTCAAAAGAGGCATTGACACAGAAGGCAAAATACTCAGTGACCAACTGGTCAAAGTACCCTCAAGAGTGTTCACATGGTTGACTAGGACACTGGTGATGGAGTAGGTGTAGTCACAGGCTGATCAACTTGTCACAAGCTCCTGAGGATGATCCACCAGGGTGTGGACAGGGTTGTGGATGCAGGTTCAGAGCTGGTGTGCTTCATCTGGAAGCTTCCATGTTGTTCAGGTTACCAGGCTATAAGCAGACCTGAGGTTGACAGCCTAGGGTAGAGGTTGGACACACATGGCTGTTCCCCAATGTCTTCTTACTCGCCTTTGGGGGTCAGTGATAGCAACCCAGCTCAGGTGGCCTAAAGATGGTTCTTGTGGTCAAACTGTCCAAGGTCAGCTAGACTCAGCTCCAGCATCTTCAGTAACACTGTCAGTTTCTCCCTGGGTCCCCTTGTCGTGTGGGAGGTTGTGCTAGCCCAATTTCTCCAGAGAAACTGCAAACGCATTGTGTATGGTAATAGTTGGCTCCTGTGAACTGGACTTGCTGTGGAGAGCTGGGGTCACTGGAGAACCTGCAGGGGAGGTCTCCATGTTGGGGACTAGGAAAGCATCCACTAAATATTTGAGTTACTCCCAAATGCCTATACTAAAATCCCAACCTCCAGTATGCAAGTGTGTCTGGTGTGTGTGTGTGTGTGTGTGTCTGGTGTGTGTGTGTGTGTGTTTTCTCGAATAGCTAAGATCAGTGTCCCATGAGAAGGCGCAGGAGAGCCCTCTCTCACTTCTGTGCCCCACTGTGCGTTAGACCTGCCATCTGCCCAAGTTCAGCCTTCCCCTAGGTTTTCACTCCTCTGTAGGCTTCCTGCTTACTGGCTTGTGTCAGCTCTAGGTTCCTTCTGCCAGTTTAACAATCTCAGCTCCACTCAATTCCTTATTTTACTCTCATTTGGCCCAATTGTGGCTTCCTGTCCACTCCTGAGCCAGTCAGTGGGGAGAAGGTGCTACTGGGTCTCCTGTCTACTCAGGACACCTGTGGACTCATCTCTCCCAAACCACATGGACACTCTGGGGGAAGGGGTACTGAGTAAGCCCACATAACCATGGGCATCTTAGCCCGCCATGCAAGGAGTTAAAAGAGCTAGGGATGCTACAGAGATGAGGCAGGTGTAGCTCTCTGTAGCTAGCTCCTTTGGCTTGTCCCAACCCGCTCTGGTTTCTCCTGGAGGCTTCCAGTGTTTCCTAGGATGGTGGCTTGCCCTGCATTAACCCTAGCTTTACCAATTACAGGTTTCATACCCACCCTGGCCTGATTCCTTGGGAAATGTTTCAGCTGCGTTTGTGGATCACACCTCAATCCAGAAGCAAACTGACTCCCTGTTTTGGTGTTCCCTCAAGGTGCCTGAGAGTCTCTTCTCTCTCTCTCTCTCTCTCTCTCTCTCTCTCTCTCTCTCTCTCTCTCTCTCTCTCTCTCTTCAGAGACTGGAGGGGAAGGAATTACTGGGTTGAAAACTGGCCCCCCAATAGGCTCCCTTGCAGTCTAGATGTAGCCATGTTTATTGTTCCTACAGGGTTAGCCTCCCCTGGCCAGGAGGTAGACATTAGGCTTCATCCTATCTGATACCTAGGGCTGGCCTGTTAATGAGTAAGACTTATGTATCTTGGGGGCCATGAAGGGACTTGAAGGACACCCTGAACAACTCTAGAGAGGACTGAGAGTGTCATCACAGGGCACCGATTCCAGGACAGTTTTTTTTTTTTTTCCTGTGGGACAGCAGGTGTGTGGAGCTGTGCTCGTGTGAAACCTCTGTCAGTGTTGTAAGCCTCTGGTCAGAGACAGCTTATGGAACATCCTTGACCCTTGCCTAGCAGTGCCTTCTCTTTCCTGGGTTTCCACTTGGAGACAAGGTGGGCACCGAGACCAGTAGAAGCTGAACGTGGTATGTGTGTGTAAGGGGGCCTCTGCTATTCTGGTCCTCCATTTCCTGGTGTCTGAGAGAGCCGCTTCGACATGGTCAAAAGCTGTCCAGGAAACGAAACCAAGAGGTGGATCGAAAAGGGAAACGGGTTATAGAGAGGCTGTTCACAAAAGCCATACAGGTTGGGGTGGTGCAGGGAACAGGCTTAAAGGCTTAAAGCATGCCAGCCATGGCTTGACTCAGAGAGGCCTGGAGTAGGAGGGTCTTTCCAGAACCTGAGGGTTGGGGAAACACGTGGGAGATACTCAGGGAGGTCCCACAACTCCTCTGGGTCCTGGGGTTGGAAAAGGTGGGATGTCAGGGCCAAACTACCCTATAGCATGTGTGTTTCCTCTCTTGGCTCTGCTGGAGTCATCTTAGCCTCCTTCCTACTCCGCATTGGTACCAGCCAGTTCTCAGACTGGGGCTTGTATGCACACAGGCACCAGAACATTCTGAAAGAGTTCCATTGTCACTGTAGGCTGTCACCTTCCTTGTGCATGTTGCCCATGGGCAGCCACTGCCAGCCAAGACTGATTCTTGCTGTACCCCTGGGCTGCTGGGGGCCCGAGTCACTGTCTGAACACAGCGATGGTCTACCGTGTCCATCTCCTGAAGGTGAGAGTAGCATCATTTGGCAAGGTGGTCTCCAGCTGCCTCTGTCCACATCTGAGACTCACCATGGTGCTCTGTGTGTCCTCTTCTTTCCAAGGCCACCGGAGTCTTGCAAAGCCCCAGATAAATTGTGGGGAAGGGAACTCTTCGCAGACAGCCTATTTGACCAGACCCAGGAGAAAGTTAGAAGTCAATGTCCTCCCCTGTACTTTCATGGTGTGGGAAAACTCATGTGCACAGGGCAGAGGGGGCTACTGAATTTCAACACGTGTGGCTGGAGGGTCAGGGATTTCTGTGTCTGCATGCTCAGGTACAAGTGGGAGGTGAATCTGTGTGCACACAGCACACAGGGAATGAGGAATGTCTGCCACCAGTTCACATGGTCATGGACTTCCTGGCTGGAGTGGTAGGTCCCTGGTGAAGTTTTGGCTTGTCCCACCATGAGGCACAAGAACAGAGAGTAATAGAGGCACCTCTCCCAAGACAGGGGAGAGTCAATGGTGAGAGACCTGAGTTTTTATCTGATGACATGTGCTCAGGCAGGCAGAAGGAGACCTAACTATTCCCCTGTGCATGATGACAGACAGAGAACAAGAGTTTAAAAGGGCCAGGAGAGGAAGCCTCACCTGACTCTGCCATTAGCCATACCCAAAATCTCATCACTGTTATCTCTCTGTGCCTCCAATGCCAATCTGTAAAATGGGGACAATGCTCCCTTATCCGGGATCCATGGGGTTGTCAGGTGAGTGCTGCTATGCTCTGGATATGGCTGATGGTTGGCCCATGAATCCTGGTGGGCCAGGCAGATAGCCAGTTTTTTAGAGGTGCACTAGCAAGAAAGGCATTCTAGGGACTGTACTGACCCCCTACTGGTCCTAGGTGTTGCAGCAGATTCTGAGAGAAAGCTCCACCAGGGGAAACCTGGGGTGTAGCTGGAATTAAGGGGAGGAGGAGGAGGAAGAGAAAAGAAGAAGAAGAAGAAGAAGAGGAGGAGGAGGAGGAGGAGGAGGAGGAGGAGGAGGAGGAGGAGGAAGAAGAAGAGGAGGAAGAAGGGAAAGAGAATGACTTTTTCAGGTAATGGGGGTGGAGACAGAGGTCAGAAATGACAGGAACAAAGTGACAGGTAATCTAGGCAGGCATGGCGTCAAGCCTTTCCTGATGTAGAAAGCTCACCGTGCATGAAGGAAAAAGAGCACTCTCATGCTTAGCCCCCAGGGAAGAATCCAGGAGGAGGGGACGGTAGCCACCGTTTGGATGAAAAAGAACTAGGAGACCATGCATCACAGTGCAATGTAGGATGGGTACTCCTTTGTGTGAAGAGTTGATGCTTACTGGATACATAACTGTCATGTAAGCACTGGGGTGGGAGACATAACGTATTCGTCTTTCAGGCTACACTGAGTGAACCCTGAAAGCCAGGCTTTCAGCCTTTCTCCTTTCTGCAGGGGCCTCTGGGCCTTTGTTTCCTGAACAAGGACACTGGTACTGGGCACAGGCCAGGGCAGGCTGGAGGGTTTCCACAGTGTGCCTCTTCCCACATGACAGTGCTGCTGGCTCAGCAAGGCAGTGGGTGGTGGCACCGTTATACGGGGTCCGGGGCTGTGGGTGTTAACATTGGGGGGCATGTGTGTGTTGTGCTAACTGTCCCCAAGGCTTCTAAGCTACCGAGTATAGCCTGGTTTTCTGCTTTTCTCTTTTTGGGTCTCTGTGCTCCTACCTGTGGTAAGGGGTGCTTGCAAGCCAGCAAACAAAGACCCTAAGATGGGTCCAACCCTGAACCCTACATGTGGGTTAAATGGAGAAAGCCTTTCCTGTTCCAGGTAGTGCTTGAGATCTTGGGGAGGAAAGGAAGATAGACAACCCCTGCCCCAAATCAGGGAACATCAAATCTAGAGGCCGGGAGTGATCTGAAGGCCTTCTGGAGGCCGGAGCTGGTGGAGGAGGGCTCTGGGCTGACTTGATTTAGAGAAAGAGATGTGTGTGTATGTGTGTGTGTGTGTGTGTGTGTGTGTGTATGAGATAAGAGTATTGCTATGTAACCCACATTGATTTCAAGCTTGTGACACCCACCCCCTTATCTCAGCCTCCCGAGTGCTGGGATTATACGTATGCATAGGATTTGTTTTTTCCATCAAGGAAGCCAGAATGAGAGAGTGGGAGTTATAGCCCAAGGTTCCTGTTTGTCAGGCTTTCTTCACGTAACAGAGGCCAGGACGTTCGAGAGTCCATCTGCGTTTGATCTCTCTCCTGGCATTGCCGGACATTCACATCTTTGGTTTTGTCCATTTATCCTTTCTGGGACAGCATTTCACTGGGACAACCCTGCACAGGGCCAGGTGTTCAGTCACAATAAAAAGCACAGAGCAGATCACGCTGCCAGTGGAAGCTATGTCCTCCCACCTGGCTTGTTTCTCAGTCAGCCTTGCTACCCAGTCCTGAATGCCACATCCCCCAGAAGTGATCCCCAAATACTGTACAGAGATCAAACCCATCCTACACCCATCATTAGGATGCCTTGCCTGGTTTTGTGTGTGTGGTGTGTATGTATGTGTGTGGTGTATATGTGTGGTCTCTCTCTGTGTGTGTATGTATGGTGTATATGTGTGTGGTGTGTGGTGTATGTGTGGATGGTGTGCTGTGTGTGGTGTGTGTGTGTGTGTGTGTGTGTGTGTGTGTGTGTGAGAGAGAGAGAGAGAGAGAGAGATGATGTGACTAAGTATATCATTGTGGCTTCCTCTCCAAACCTCTGGGTGTGGCAAGTCAGTTCAGGGACACTTTAAATCTGTGAACACCTAGGTCATGAAAAGTGGTGGCTGGATACCTAGGGACACCACAGTGCAATCAGGCTGCTGCCTGTGAGTACTCTGCTGTAAAGCACAGGAAGAATCTTGAAGAAGGGACCAAAACACTACCGTCTGCTTGCGGTGGGCCTCTCCCATACTCCCTTTGTGCAGCCCACCCACCTGACTTCTTTTTACTGCACAATTCTACACACCATCCTTGTAAGGGGTCAGCACAGGGGATAGCATAGCTATCAATAGATACCCAGAGAGCTGGTACATGAATCCTCTGAAGCTGGGGCCATGTTGCTTCCCAATGATGAAGCTGCCTATACTTCAGATCCCCCCCCCACCGCTGTTCACGAGGAAAAAAAAAAGATATCTTCCTCTCCATTCAACTGAGAGATTATTCTTAAAAAGCAGCATTGAGCTTTTTTTTTCTGTTCTGAGAGTGAGAAAATTACTTGCTAAGAACATACAAATTATTACTTTTTTTTTTATATTGCTCATTTATTGACATAAGATTGCTAGAAAAGCTATCTCAGGGGGAAACCGCCTGATGAAATAGACGGTAAGACTACCTTTCCCTCTCCTGGGGTAGCCAGCAGAGCCAACGTAAACAAGCCTGAGGTCTAGTCTATTTGTAACACATTAGTTAAGCCGACTGCTTCACATCAGACAAAAGCAGACACTCCTTCGGCTTTAAAAAAAAAATCACCCAAGTTTTGCTGTGCAACTTTTATCTCAAATAGATGAGGATTCTAATTTTATCTGTGTTCAATAAACAGATTTTTAAAACAACAACAACGACACACACACATAAAATTGTTTACTTTTTTCACTTCACAAAGCTTTGAGCAGCAGAAGGAAACAAAATCAGGGAAAACAGGAATTTCTGTGCATGTGAAACAGTCAGGTCCCTTGCACCCATCTGCACAGAAATCAGTTACTTTTATGTGTTAATTTAATATAAAATTATTGTATCTTTGCTGTATTTTCCAAACTATTAGGAATAAAAGAAAAAATAAATAAATAAGCACACAAGGAAATAGATAACGTGGAGGGTAGGCACACAGTGGCTCCCAACCCCCCACTTTCTTTTAGTTTTTTCTTGGACTCTGGTTTTTGCTTTAAAAAATATTTTGCCTTGGTTTTTGCTAAAAAAAAAATATAACATACAAAATATATATTTTAAATTCTCAAAACAATTGTAGATTTTGAGCATGACAAAATTTTTTTTTACATCCACAGCACATTTACCCAGAAATAATAAAAGATGCCGTCTGCTTTTGTTCTACTTAAATAAAACATCATTTTCATTTAATATATTCTGATGTGTTCAGGCAGACGTGTAGATATGAAAAATCCCTACTGAGAATTTCGGACAATATTGGAAAAATGTAAACAGCTTATATGTAAAATTTCCACGGAAGCGTCCCTGACTCCGTTCACATTAATTTTCAAGGCACTGGGGGAATCTTGAAATGGCGAGCTTGACTGGTGGGTACTGCAGCCTGATGGTCCCCTGGGGCGCAGCGAAGGGAGAAAACAAATGACCTCTCCGTAGCCCCTGGAGACACGCTCGGCCTGGTTCCCCAGCGCGCTCTCGGCTGTCCTAATGCTCGCTGGAGTTTTCGTTCTCTGAATCTCACGGAGGCTCTGAACAGACTCCCACCCCTCCTCCCCGAAGCGGTGGTCCATGCATGGCCTGCAGCGGGGTCTTGTGTGGAGTCCACCTGTTAGCGCGCGTTAGGACCCGTAGATCCTTGCACCGCGGCCGGGGAGTGAGCGCGCAGCCTTGCCACCTGATGTCGGAAGTTCGCTCCTCTATTTGAGTACCTTTTGTTTTTTATTTGCCTTGACCCAGTTCTAACCAATCCAGACTTGCGTTCTCAGAGAGCGGGGATACCACTGGACCATGCTCTCAGAGCCCCAGGGACTCCCAGGCAACTGTGGCCAAGGTACCCAGCTCAGTGAAAGGTTTTGGGGTCTACAGACCACGGCCCGCCGCCGGGTTCCTTTTTGACTCTCACTGTCCCCGGGCTCAAGGCCACAGGAAGGAGCTGGTCGGTGGGGTTAGGACTCTTTGCTTCTATACTCTAGCACTCCAGACTTGAGTCTAGCCTTGCACACATAGAGCGCATCAGCTTTGGACACCTCGGCTAAGCCTGGAAAGGGGGTCCCCAGGGCTTGAGTCCGCGGGCGACATTCGGAAAAGGATGCGGAGGGCAGAGCGGGCACAACTGGCTCCCAGGCCTGAATCGCAGCGGCCACACTGATGAGCCCTCCCGGGGCGCGCAGGACCACCCACACCGCAGGCAACGTGGGAACTCCGCGGTCACACCGGTTCCTCGAGGTCATGGGCTTTGACTGTCCACAGCACATTGTCAGGGCACTGCTGCCGGAGTCACTATCTTGGGTGGCTAGATTCCCCAACGCCCGGACCCCCAGGCCTGCCCTCGTGGAGGGACCCCGCGGCGCCAGGCATCAGAGGGATGTTGGGTTCTGAGGGCCCAGGGCGCAGTTCCAAAGGCCAGAAAATGGAAACTGAGAAAAGAATCCCCAAATCCGGCCGGGCCGCAAGCCCACCAGCTTACATAAAGCCCCAGAAACCCGCTCGCCCGCCCGCGGCCTCCAGGCCTGAGGGGAACAATCATGGAGCGCCTGGGCAGGCTATCCTGGGGTTGGCACTGCCACCGACCCCCTGACCAAGGGCCTGGAGTGACCCAGGGAGGGGGCAGGGGTCTCGGCCTCTTCCCATCCTCTGCTCCGAGAAACGTTTAACTGGCCTTTAATCACATTAGCAGCCGGGCCCCAATTAGGGACAAGGGAGGGGGAGGCAGGAGGAAACTACTGGCCGTGTCACCCGAGGATAAAGATCCTTTCATGTCCTTGGCCTGGCCTCGGGGCAATGCGGCGGGCCACCACCCCCGGCCTTTGATGGCCGGCGCCTGGCCGCCGCCACCTTCTTTGCCCTCTGCGCCCCACGATGTGCCATCGCTATCTGGGTCTGAAGTGAGTGCGCCCGCCGGGCCTCCCTGCAGCCTGGCAGAGCACAGGCAGGCGCTACAGTGGGCAGCCAGGCCTGCAGGGCACACACTGTACCTGCCCATCGGAGGCCCAGGCTGGCCAGATCCTGGTAAGGACCTGCTTAAGGAATGTGGTTCCAGAGAGGGTGACCCAGCACCACGGGCATCCCTGCAGGGTTACCTGTGGCCTCCTGAACTCCCCAGTGAGGAAGGAGGCGACACAGCCCTGGGTGTCGACAGTAAAGCACAATTCTCGCTCAAGTTATAATCAGGTCCAGGCAGGGTGCCACAGTGGCCGGCTTTCCCCTGCTTCAGGTTCTTGAGTCCTCCTGGGCACATCAGGGACCAGGATACAGAGCGAGGCCGTGCGTCCTGTCGAGGAGTCGCCTTGCGCACAGGCTCAGGCGCTGCTTGGGTGAGGCTTACCTTGCTTGGCCAGGCTTGGTGCCGGGCGAGCTCTGGACTGGACCGGGCCGGGGTCGGGCGAGGACAGCGGCCTCCCGCGCCGCCGGAATGCTGATGCTGCTGGCCGCCAGGGACTCGCCGTGGCCGCCCAGGACCCCCGCCCCACCGCGGCAGCTGCAGCCCGGAGCCGCGTGACCCTAGCCGCGACCTCCCTGAGCTAGGCTGTTTGTCCGCACACAAAAGAGAACACTCATATTTTTCTTTTCGCAGTACAGACTTCACACCCACTCCATCTCCCCTCCCCCCTCCCCCAAGTTACCCCCCACCTCACACACACATTCGGCTGAGAACCTCTTTTTCTCTCCTTCTCTCCGCACCCACTTTGTCTCGCCTTTCTCTACAATTTAATTCCATAGTTGTCTTCGAGGATGTCAGTGTAGCTTAGAAAGTTTCATAGAAAGTCAGAAAGCAATTAGAGAGGCCCTTTTATTGGAGGCTTTTAAAGGGGAGCTTGCGGACTGCACACAATCCCATTAAGTGGCTAAAACTCCCACAGCCTTCAATAGGGCTCCTCAATACTTCGACAGACTTTCGGCGGCTCATTGGGAAAGAGAGGTTTCAATCTCCAGATCCCTACCCGACTCACAACAGCGCGGCCTTGAACCGCTCGTTCCTTCTTTTCTCATCGGAATCTCCACTGGACTGAACATTAATTAATGTCTACAGAGCCGGTCCTGAGGTCTCTGACAAGTGCTTATGAAAACTTCAAGCCCTTTCATACAGCTACCGTCATCCTGACTGTTTATTTGAATTAAAAAAAAATAATAATCCAGCCAGGTTTTTAGAAACGTGAGCCTGATCTTTAAAAACAAACTTTTACCTTTCTCGGATTATAAAAAGAGATCAGCTAATGTTTGGGAAATGGCTCGAAGAAATTATGCTTTGCTGGGTTGGGGTTTGTGAGCAAAGTTTCAGCTTAACTGAAATTTAATTCACTGAAGAACTGGGTGGGAGGGCCCGAGAAGGAAGAACTGAGGATTCTCATGCTAATACAGGCCTGCTACTGTGGTGGTGTGTGGCCAGGCCACCCTGCACCACAGGGGCCATCTCTATCAGTCTTGATTGAAGGGGTGAAGTTACCACTTCCTTCCATGAGAAACTGGGGGATGTCCTGCTGGATGTGCATGTGTGCCACATTCTGGCAAGTTCTATACAGCTCAGCCTTTGCTTCTCTGTTCTGGGAAAGAGTTTCTCTTGACAATAGAAATGAATCTCTTCCTTAAGAAGGCAGTATGGAAAGAAAGCAGGTGTGGTAAGGAAATAAAGAAATAGGAAAAAAAAAAACAAAAGTTGGTACTCAGTTGTCAAAGCGAAGTGCCAGGCTTAGCACAGTTAGGATTTTTGCTCCTGGTGGGTGAGCACAGATGTTCATTTTGTTAAATAGAAGTTTGAATTTGACAGTTTCTGGATTCAATTTTGGAGAAGAGAGGAGAGGAGAGGAGAGGAGA
>NW_021604602.1:5755240-5789789 GCF_004785775.1 Grammomys surdaster | reverse complement strand
GGAGGGGAGAGGAGGGGAGAGGAGGGGAGAAGAAGGGAGGGGAGGGGAGGGGAGTGGAGAGGAGGGGAGGGGAGAGGAGAGTCTCTTGTTCTGAGTCTGTGCTGGTCCTGCCGTATCTGTTGTCTTTTTCAGTCCACATGCCTGTTCCTGGGACACATCATGGCCTCTGCAAAGAGCCTGGTTGATAATCAGCAGCCTTATCCAAGGGTAAGCAGCCCACCTTCAGAGGCCCAGACTCAGTCACGTTGTTTGGGAAGGCCCTATTGTTGTCCTGTCTCTGGGCTTCCCACACACCTCTCTCTCTTCCACCTTCTCACCACATGTCCAGTTTGGCCCTGTCAGACTCACAGGAACCTACCTGGACTGCAGTGACCCTCATGAAACTGTTTCTACCACTGAGTGGTCACAGAAGCACTGTCCTCAGTGTCTAGCTTCCTGCCTTCCAGTTCCTATAAGGCACCGGCCATATTTCCAGGGTCGAGGAAAACCATGAGTATGCTTCGTGTTCTCCAACAGTGCTCAGGGATCCCACAGGCCATCTGTCAGTCAAAAGGACACTGGTCAGTGAGAGGGAAAGTGGAGACCCTTTAGGGTTGCACCTGTTCACCCCCAGCACGGCACCTGTGTGTGAAGAGGACACACGTCCTCATAAACCCAGTCACTGTTGCTCGAGTTTTAAATTAGGCCAACGATTTAAATTAAGTAGGATCTGTTTTAAAGATGAATCTGAAAAAAAAAAAAAAGAATCCGACTCAACAGGACTGCCATAGAAAATGAAGAGAAAGCCAAACAAAAGCAGAGACATCTAAACAGCTTGTCTGTTTTGAATAGCCTGCAGTTGCCTGAGAGGAGCAGACCCCTGAGATGGAGGTTCCATGGTGTAGGGATGTCCTGGCTGAGACTCCAGGAGAGGATACACCTCACAGGAATTCTGGTCACGGCCTCACCTGGGACCCTCTTTGCAGGGTCCTGTGCGAAGGCAGAGGTCTTTTCTGAAAACCTGCTACCACAGTGCCAGTCTGTGTACCTGGGTGGGTTGAGTTCAGGCACCTTCTTCAGGAGAGTGTGGCTCACAGTGAATCACGCTAGAACCCTGGTGATGGGGGCTTGCTCTGAGGAGCCTGACACACCTCACTACCATCAATAAGTGTATGATTAGAGCAATGAGGTAAAAATGTCTCGAACACAGCGACTTTAAAAACTCTTCAGGGAACAAAGGAGTAGCAATAGGTGGGGTTCAGGAAGACAGGGAAACGGGGAGAAGAACTCTCTGGAGTCTGAGGGAGGGAAAATTCGGCATTTAGGGTTTCCGGAAAATGTGTTAACAATTCATGTATGAGCCAGGTATCATTTCAGACCACTTATTCAAATGAACTAAATTAGGAGTATTAGCATTTAAAGACAGATCGTGGCTTTGCCGTGAACTTTACGCTCTCCGAAGGGGACCATTTCAGAGAGTTCTCAGCCTTAGCCAGGAAACGGAGCCCCCTCCTTAGAGTTTGGAGGTCTCAACTCATATTCATTGCCAACAGTGTGATAATCAAAAGCAAAACACAGACAGGGAAAAGAGAGAGTTGAGTTTGGGGGAAGGCTGAGCCAAAGGCTCAGGGTAGAGTGGTTGTGGTTTTCAAGTTGTCTTACAAGCTTGCACTGTTACCTCCCCCCCAAAAAGTATTTTATTATTTTATTTTTTAATGGATGGATGATTTAAGCCTTTCTGAGCCATGAAATCCTCCGACCCTTATTGTATCTTTTCAACCAGGGACTTAGACTGCACAAAACACCCATTCTGTTCACGGTGTGGTTTTAGAGATTTTTTGTTGTTGTTGTTGTTGTTGTTTTTGACATGCTGATTTTATTCCAACTCAATAGTTAAAGAGAACATGTAGGACCAGGTTCCTTTTTAAATTGGCTCCCTGGGTGTTCTTCTTGGGGGATGGGAAGAGAGAAACAAACAAGACAGAAATGCCCACTTTTGATTTATGGTTGGAAGCAGAGCTGATATTGGGGTCTGTGCCAGCCATCAGGGAACTGGTGCGCTGTTTCACTGTGTGTTAAAGGCGGCTCTGGACCCAGGCCAGGCTCTCAGTTTTAATCGAAGCATCTCCTCTTTTATTCGCTGCTTCTTTATCTTAATTAGATGCTAGGCCCCTGCTTAGATCTGACTTTAACAATACCTGTCCACAAGCCCGTGGGGTAGGATAAATGTCAGAAGGAAGATTTCTTTTGATTTCGGAGTGTAGGCAGGGAATGTAGGCAGATGCAATGCATCAGGGTCACTGCATCTCAAGGGCACAGATATTCGCACGGTGACAGGACCAGACCTTCCCAGTCCAGTTAGATGAAGTTGTGAAGACTGGCTTGCAGGAGTGTGGCTAATATATTGCCAGGTCTGCAGGGGAGCTTTGAACATGTGTGGCAGGATGGTAAGTCTGGGCATCAGGACCTTCTTTTCTTACTTTGAAAAACATGTTTTTTAAAAGGAGGCATTCATTCTAGGAGGTTTCTGAATTCTTGGATGGGTCAATTTGAGTTTTAACTCTGGTGCCAAAGTGTTCTTTGTAAAAGAAAGCCTGTGATTTACAGATGGTTCATATAAACCATGAGTGGGGGGGGGCTACACATGGGTGCATTTTTCATGTGTGTATGTTTGTGTGTGCGTGTGTGTCTGTCTGACTGTCTGTCTGTCCATATGAGGTCAAAGGACAACCTCTGATGTTGTTCCTCTAGAGCTGTTCTATCCACTTTAATTTTGGAGACATTGGCCTATTGCATGTTTGCCAGTTAGACTAAGCGGACTGGCTAAGGAGCCCCAGCGACCTACCTTTCTCACCATCTCCCTTCTCCGGTGTTGGAATGACAAATGAATATCACTTCCTCTTTTTATGTAGGTGTTACAGATCGAATCCAGGCCCTCATACTCGAAAGCTAAACACTATATGAACTTACCCGTCTCTCCTGCCACACCCCCACGATACTTGGGAGTATCAACACACACAATGGTTATGTTTCGGGGAGGGGTGTCTGTAACTGCAGAACACGTACCACCATAAGGATGTGGCACCAGGGGGCTGTGGCTGAGCAGGATGGCAGTACCTGACCTTCCTCATGTAAGGAATAGACCTGCAGGATGGCTGGCCAGCGGCGTGACAACAGAAACTAGCTTACATAACTCACATATCCCCATCCAGTTCTGACCCAGTGAGTCTGGCTGACCTGCATCGAACTCTAGTAACTATCCGTTCTTTCAAGGGATAAGACCGTTCGGTGGCAGAAACAGTGAGCTGTCTCGCTGAAGTGGAGCTATGGTATACATTTTAATTATTACAGGGCTTTTTAATTTTCTCACGCAGGATCCCGCATTGTTCAGTTTTGATTGAGTTATTTTCAGGGCCTCGAAGAGCAGCTGAAGTGGACACAGCCTCCACACACTCCCCGTAGATGTCAGGCTTCTTCATTAGGGCCGGTTATTATGTTGGAGGCTTGTACGTGACCTCTGAGGATGCATTTCTGAAATTAAAATGGAGGTCATGAGTGCATATTTATACAATAGACTATTACTCAGTCACAAAGGGAAATAGGACCCTGTCATCTACAGCAGGGACGGATCGTGGGGAGATTATTCTAAGTGAAATAAATGAGTTGCAGAAAATCATACACCCCATAATCTCATTTACAGGTAGAAGCTGAAAAATAAATGGTCCCATAGAAGTAGAGAGGAGAAAGTGGTCACAAAAGCATAAGATTTAGGAGACTCTGCAGAGGGCAGGTTGGTGAGGGATAACAAAATCCGACGGACTAGGAGAAATATGTTCTAGGTTCAACAGCACAGTGAAATGGCCACAGTTCATAACAGCTTTTGAAGATCTAGAAGATGATGCCTGGGAGAGAGACAAAGCACCTTTGTGCACGCCTGATTACCAGACTATAGATGCCTAGGACCCACATAAAGCCGGGTGTGGTATCGTATACCCTTGATACCATCACTTGGGAGGCAGAGGTAGGTAGATCTCTGTGAGCTTGAGGCTTGCCTTAACTACATACCAAGTTCCAGGACAGCCAGAGCTATATAATAGACTCTGTCTCAAAAAAAAAACCAACCAAACAAAACAAAACAAACAAACAAACAAACAAACAAACAAAAAAACCCAATGTGGGTACCTGTGGTACGACCTGAGACCATGTTGGCGTCTGTGGTCCATGCTGCTGCTAGGAGCTATGTCTGGGTCCGTGGTTTTGCTGCAGCTCGAGGCCAACTTGATGCCCGTGACCCATGTTGTTACCGAAAGCCATGTGGATTTCTGTGGTCTTTGTTGCCTCCTGAAGTCACAGGATGTTTGTGGGTCAGGCTGCCTCAGGGGACCCGGTTGGTGTTCATGAACTTTTTGTTACTGGAGACCAGGCATGCGCTGATGCTGAAGGCTAGGTGGATCTCCCTGGTTGGTGTTGTTGCCAGATACCTTGTGGGAAGTCCATGAGAACTGTGCTCCCGCTGACCGTAGAGGACAAGGAAGCTTCTTCTGCAGTGGTATTTATGGCTGCAGACTCACGGCTGAGGAAGAGAGACAGAGAAGGGACAACTCCCACCCGCCCCTTCCCCTGAAAAGAGTTACAGTCTGGAGAGGAATCCATCAAAGAGAACACTTAAAAATGGAATGAGGAAGCTTACACACAGCTTTCCACAGTTGATGGAGGTGGGCATGGCGGGAGAAGGACTCACTTTTCTTTAAGGGGCTGGCCACTGGGAGTTTGATCGTATTCCAGTGAGTACATGGGCAACACAAATTGGACTTGTTTTATTTTTATCTTTTTTTTTCCCCCAGGGAGGCCTCAAGGCTGGGGAGAGCACTTAGTGGGAAGTGTGACCCAGTGAAAATAATCAATAAAAACGTTGTGTAAAAAAACAAAACAAAACGAAGCCAAGAAGAAGCCACATAAAGAAACCCTGGCAGAGCAGGTAGGTGTGGTGACCATTTGTTAATCCCAGGCCAGAAGGGGTGGAGACAGGGACACCCTGGAGCAAGCCAACTAGCTAGACTAGCTGATCTGTGGAGATCTAGGTTCAACTGAAAGCCCTTGCCTCATTAAATAGATGAGTAGAATGACTTGAGTTTCAGATTTACACACACGGGTGAGCACACACGCGTGCACGAGTACACACACACATACACATGCACATGCACACACATGTGTAGGCATCATCCACCTCCACAGACCTGCAAACATGCATGTTACACATATATTACAAACATACAACCAAAACAAAAATCCCAAGAACCAAACTAACCAACCAACCAACCAACTAACTTCCCCCCAACCCCCCCCAAAACCCTTCCAACCCCCCCAAAGGAATTCAGCTCTGTAATACAAAGGAATAGTATATATTTAGGAAGATGGGACTCTGTCTTTATTTGATCGTGACACGGTAAAAAATAAAAGCATTGTGATGTATTGTACCCTATCAATAGATAAGGTGAATGAAAAGGCAAGTCATTGAGGAAGACGGTTCTGAATGCATGTAACTCTCAGCTTTCCACTTTACTGTTCAGGGATCCATCCAGACCAAGTCCTGTAAGGAGTAGGGTCATCTATGAGCATTTCTTGGCCTTGTTGGCACTTACCATCGCCAAAGGGGCAAAAGGCTCAGGGCTGCATCTCTTGCTCAAGAGGAAAAGACTGGAAACTCTCCAGCAAACCCTGGAGGAGACAGAAGGCTCTGAGAAGCTGCTCCTTTGGGGGCAGCTGTTCTAGAACTTCTAAAATCAGTAGGATGGCCTTGATGACGTTACCGTGTTTTGTATCGTCTCCCATAGGGGCTCTCTTCCTGTCTAGTCAGGTTGGAACTTAATTGAACAGGAGAGCTAAGGTTGTTTCAGATTGCCGAGTGATAACAGACATCTTGGGGCACATGGGAAGCAAGGGTACCGATGTTCCACACAGGTGTGTTGTGTGGCCTTTCACACATCTGGAGTGTCCACTCTCTCCAGATAAGGAACCAATGACAGGCTGAAGTAATGACTCCACCAAAGTCCAATTTGGCGAACCTCTGAGTTTAACAGGGTTACTTACAAGAACATGGACAACTCAAAGATAATCCATCGCCTAGTTCACCCTAGTGAAAGCGAGGACTCACCAAGCTACATCCCTGGAGCTCCCTGAATGCTGGGCTCTACAAACAGGACCGTCTCAGAGCCTCCCTCAGGTGGCTAGGTTTGGAGAGGAGTCTTCTCCCTGCAACTGTTCAGTGCTCTTATAATCTTGGGGGTTTGTATATCATTTTGTTTATTCTGGGCTTTAAGCCCTCCCCGTTTCCCTCTAGGTTCTAGAGGAGTCTGGGAAGAACTGCTTCAATTCAGGGAGAATTGCACCGCGACAGTGTAGCACATCTGGGGCAGGGAGAACCACAGAGCAGCGTAGAAGGTGGAGTTCTAAAGAATGGTGGGACACACAACCAGGGTCCCCAACGAGCTCCCCATCTCCCATCTGTATCTTTAGCTACAAAACCCCTCAGCCTGAAGAATGTAATCTGTGTTCTCTTAAACTCTGTTTGTTGAGTTCCGAGGTCCTGTGCCTTGATCGCGACGTGGCCAGCAATGGAGTCACTCCTTCTCTGGCATTAAACAAAGCCTGTTCTAGCTGTTCTAGGTCATTTAAATTCTCAACTTTGATTTCTTCCTACAAAGTTAATTCTTACAGCTCCTTACATTTTGGTGCTGAAACCCAGGAAGTACTTCTCCTTGGGGCAGAGGTTACAGTCCCAGCGGGGACCCTTTCTTCACCAGGCCTCTGTTCTATCTCCTGTGTCTTGCTTCTCGACTTTCCCTCACCTTGAGTGAGCCTCTCTGCCCTCTGCTTGATAAGGCTGAATGGCCTGATGCAAACCAGAGACCTCATCCTCATCTGTGACTGTGGCTTCTAGAAGTTTCCTTGGCACCTGAGCTGAGCAGATATTACCTACAGACGTTTGACTTCCCAAACATGAGCTGGATGGCTATTTCAGTGTTAGACTACCTTTCTGCTGAGTGACAGACCCAGGGAGACTGATGGGCAGGTGGGAAGAGTAATCTGAAGTTCACAAAGGCAGTCACTCCCAACAGCTTCGTTCATGTTTAACACAAGTGTTGCCTGGACCGTTTAATCAGTGGGCCCCGCCTCTCACTGGCTTCAGATTTGGTTGGCCCCACAGGTAGCCACATGTTACTGGCCCTGTATGAACTCTAGTTTCCATTTCTGCGGTAGGGAGGGAGGCACACATGTGTTGTGTGACTGCTTCCAAGAAGCAAGCTGATCATTTGAGTCGGGGTCCCTCGCTCTGCCCTGGTGAAGAGAATGAGGAGAAGCAGTTTCCGAAGCGCGTGTCTACAAGGTTCTGTGTGTCTCGACAGTACCTAAGCCTTAATTTAAACCATGGAGAGACCAACAGTGATCCTGACTTCCCGTTAAGATCTTTCCCTGATCTAGAAAGTTGCCTCTAGTACAAAGAAATTGAATCTTCAAGCTTCCATGTCTTAAAAACAAGAGAGAGAGGGAGAGAGAGAGAGAGAGAGAGAGAGAGAGAGAGAGAGAGAGAACAACCATTTAACAATTAGTTGTTCAGTTCAACTGTATTTTTTTTTGCCTTTTTAAAAAAAAATTTTTTAATGTGGTAGATTTTCTTTTCCTGGGCAAATTCTTAGCATTTAATTGCACTTAAAAACCGTGGAGCCTGTCAGAGTAAATGGCAGATAGAATAGTCTTACCCAGGAAAACTAATCTGTGACTGTCACCATTGTCAGGCTTCTGAGATAAAGTTGTGGGAAGGACAATTGAAATCTACATGGTGAGCCACACTTCCATCAGTATTCAGCAAGAAGCTCGTCACGGAGAGACAAACACCCAGGGTAGCGGGCGGGATGCTGGAGCAATTTGACATTGATTTTTTTTTTTATAAAAGATTCCAAAATTTACCCCCAGAAGCAGAGGCGACATGCCTGCCTAGCTGTTTTTGTTTTTTATTTTTTATTTTTTTTTAACTTAAAGCAATTTGTATTAAATCCATACAGATAAATTGTGAGGGGGGAAAAACCCAACCAAATAATCATTGTAACATATTTTAAAAAGTAAAGCTCAGGCAATACTGCTAGATAAATGCAAAAATGCTCCTGCTAGTCATCTCAGACAAATTTTTTGTTCATTTCTGGGTGTCAGTACAGGCCATTACGTACCACGTGTGGTTCTCACCTTTTGCCAACAGATAAAGGGAGTGTCTCTAGGGTTCGAGAATAAGACCTCTTATTTATCGACTCTCTAGGGAACGCTTTCACTCTCGGCTCATCCATTTTTGATAAGTCAGCTTGCATGAATCGATTATCTTCTCGGAAAGCTGAGTGTTGCTGTGCCGGCATCTTATCTGCTGAACCAAATGGGTCTCTCGGGGAGGAAGTGGGTGCCTGATGCCCTTTGTTTGCAACTCAGCTCTTGTGCAAGAGAAACCTCATCTAAGTGATGAAGGCACTTTATGTAGAAAGGAAAGCAGCGGTTCAACTGTTTGAAGTTATTGTCAACTCGTCTATACAAGCTTGTCTACATATATATATATTAGAAATAGGTATACACATATATGTATATATGTGTATATATGTACACACATATATACATACACACATACATATATACAGACACACATACATATGCATACACACACATACATACATACACACATACATATACATACATACACACATACATATACATACACACACATACATACATACACACATACATATACATACACACACATACATACATACACACACATACATACATACATACGTACATACATAATACATACATACATACATACATATCCATCCCCTTTGGATCAGAGTGGGCATATCATCCTTTTAGAAAAACATCTACCTGTTTCTCTTTTGAACCCCTGTAGAGCAGGTGAGTTGCATCACAAATTGCCTGTTAACTTAGACACTCAGTGAAAATCCGAGTCTAGCTTTGTGTCTGGAGTGGACCTTCAAGAGTGGCATGGCCTTGGGTCTTTAGCTTTGTGTCTTGCTGTGAAAATTACCCAATCTCTTTGCACCTTGGTTTGGGTTGCTCATCTGCAGCAGGGTGGGTATGTCTTTGTCATACCAGTGTCCCACATGGAAAACACAGCGTGTCACCCAGCACTTGGTTAGGTATTTGATAAAATGAAATCAGTCATTAAGGGCAAGACCACATTTTATAAAAACAAATTAAAAAGAAACAGTGGTTGAGTATTTGTCTTATCAATGGTGCTTAAATGTTTTAAGTGTTTTTTAAAAAATCATTTTACCCTATGATCAAGTAATTTGATTATGTTAATTTTCAAGATTTAGTTTTAATTATGTGAGTGCTGGTTGCTGTTTGTCAACTTGACGTAAACTAGAACTACCTGAGAAGAGGGAACCTCAACTGAAAAACTGACTCTATCAGATTGGCCTGAGGACAAGTTTGTGGGGAATTGTCTTGGTTAATGATTGATGTGGGAAGATTCAGCCCACTGTGGGTGGCGCTACACCTAGGCAGGTGGTCCTGGGTTGTATACAGAAGCAGGCTGAATGGGCCGTAGAAGAATGTTGCTTGTTCTTTGAGAGCTTCTGTTCAGTTACTCTGCTTCACTGCCTGCCTTGAAGTTCTAGCTTGAGTTTCTTCTGTGGCCTTTCTGTATGATGGACTGTGACCTGTAAGTCAAACAAACCCTTTCTTTCCCCAAGTTGCTTTTGGTTAGTGTGTTTTCACAGCAAGAGAAATCAAACTAGGATTGTGTGTGTGTGTGTGTGTGTGTGTGTGCTCTCATGCACAACGAATGCAGAGATCAGAAGAGGGTGTCAGATCCCCTGGAGCTGGAGTTACGGGTGGGTGTGTCTTACCTGATGTAGGTGCTGAGAATCCAACATGGGTCCTCTCCAAGAGGAGTACATGCTCTGAATTGCTGAGCCATCTATCTAGCCCTTATGTTTACTTATAATATCCTATCCCAAGGAAGCGTAAACGTCTACTGTGTGTGGAGATCACTAATTAATGAGTGTGAACTGAATGAACACACACTCATATATATGTGTTTGTATTTGTTCACATCTGGGTCTGGTAGCCATTGATATATTTGCACACTGATTGATGACAGTAGCAGGCTTGGTCCTGCCCCATGTGGGCTGGGGAAGGTTTCACAGCTACCATGAGACTGAGCTCCTTGCTGGAATGAGTGGACACAACAAACACCACTCTAGATATAAAAACACCCTTGTGGACCAGCCTGTGTCCCAAGATTGGTACTGTGAACTATAGTCTCCTGACATAGTGGCCTCAGGGGGCACAGCTCCTCTCTGGCACTGCAGGGTCTTCTGGTCTGAAGGCCATTTGAGGATGTGGGAGAAAGGCCTTCTTCCTCTTCCTCTGGAAGAAATGGACCACCATGGCCCCAGGTAGAACAATGGAAGGAGATACAAGCAAGATATACAGGAAAGGGCATAGACTATCAAGCCCTAGGCAGAACTGGTTCAACCTGTGGCCATGGGCAAGCCTGGGAACCTTGTAGACTCTCTTCTCCTCTGTTGTGGGAAGATCGTCTTCCTTCCATTTACGAACCTAAGAGGCTTATACGCCTGTTGGCTTAATAACAGTGTCCCAAGGAACAGGAAGCAATTGCTTTGTGAAGTGGTTACTTTTATATGCAGTTGAGGCAGAGAAATGGACAGAATGTCTGATGGAAGTCAGTGGTTTGTGAGCCAACCTACTTTGTCTGGAGCAGTAGTATGGGTTTGCGTGACTGAGTGAACCACTTTTTCATGAGAAGTCTCACACTTTGTAGTCATGAAAAAAATAGCCCAGGATGCCACGAGCCATCTCCCCCACCTAAAGGTGTTTCAGCCACTCATGTTAAATCAGGGTTGGGAAGATTCTTAAGAACCCAAAGACTTGGGTTGGAGAAAAGGCCTGGTCATGGAATGTTCGTCATGCAAACATGAGAACCCGAGTTCTGTCCCCAGAGCCTGTGTGAAAAACCCAGGCATGGCCTTGCCATCTGACAATCTCAATCCTGGAGACTCAGAGTCAGGGGCATCACTGAGATTCCCTGGCCAGCTTGTCTAGGCAATCTGTTCAGCAAAAACACAAGGTGGAAAGCAACTGAGGAAGACGTTAATGTTGACTTCAGTCTCCATGTGGGTGCTCACCCATACATGTCTGTTCCTGAAGACACACATGCACCCATACATCAGTGCATACAAATGCATTCACATATATGGTCACACACACAAGATTAGTAATATTCTCTCCTAATGACTTACAACAATTGAGTTAGACCACGTCGTAAATATTGGCTTTCAACACCTGATGGGCCAAACCTAGCTACCATCTTAGGCAGGGAATAAACACGCTGTTGATGTTTTGAGCCCTATAAAATGGTTCAATTCTATCTCCAAAAACCTTTTGCTTGACATGCTTTTAGGCTAAGTTGGCAAAAATGTTGGAATCAGGTCCCCACATTTAATCTGTGTATTGTTGTCTGTAGTTATTTAACTTGGGTGACAGATAATAGGAGAGAATTGAAAAACGGTTTGGTTTTCAGCAGAGCTTGGTGTCTGCTGGGGATTTCAGGTCCAAGGAACCAGTCTACAAAGGAACAGTCTGGTTCCGAAGGCTCCGGGTCTGGGGATGAGAGCAACATCCTGCAATGGTAAGCCACTTTGAGGTGATCTCTGTGGAAGGGGTTTTATGGCGTCATAAAGAATGAACATGTTGAAGTATATCCCTCTGCTTCTCAAGCACCCCAGTACTTTCAAAAGGACTGAGCTAAACACTCGGGAAGTAATAGCAGCAACTAACAAAGACTGACTGTGATATTCGAGCTTTTGAAAGTGGGTCCCGTCTCTGGGGCTTCCTTGCCCAATTGCAGTGAAGGCAGTGTATTCTGTTTCTGACACACATGTATCTCAACATGTGTGGTTTGGGGGTTAAGCAAAGCCGCAGGCTCATGACTCCTTTAGAGTCTCCCATCCACCTGTGTGTGGAGAATCCCGAGAGCCCTCAAGGTGGAGAGGGAGGGCAGGGAATGATCGGTTCTCAGACTGAGTCAGTCTCACGGGGAGCCAGACGAATCTGTGCTCATTTTGAAGCAGAAGAAACACATTTCTAGAGGAAAAAAAAAGAGAGAGAGAGAGAGAAACCCAGCTCTAATCCTGCCCACTGGAGTCCATGGCACAACTTACAGATGGTGATATTCAGATTCTTTTGGTATTTCTCCAGCTAGGGATATGAAATGCATTTGAGAGGAAAAGGAAAAAAAAATCTTATGCCCTGGAGGGTGGGGGGAACAAGCACATCGGAACACTGGCAATCTCTCCATTAAGGGCAAGGACAGGGCCACCTTCTCTACCCCAATCACACACATCGTGAGGTCGGCTGTGGGTGGCATTAGAACGCAAACATCACATATCACCCATGGATCTGTGACTTCACCCTTGAAGTGTGGGAATGACAGGTATTCCCCACATCTCCTGATTTGTACAGTGCTGGGGCTCGAACCCAGGCCTTCTTGAACCCAGGCCTTTGTGCTTGTTAGACAAACACTATCGACTGAGCGTCATCTTCGGTGTCGGATCTGTGATCTCACTCAACCCTTGCACGGGACACTCCCTGTGCCACGAATAAGATGTGGGATCCCGTAGGTGCTCTGAAACATGTGGAGTGCAAAGGACCTCATGACCTACCCGGATCATAGATAAATCTAGAACAGAAAATGGTAGACAGAGATGCTCCTTGGTAACCACTTTGGATGTATCTGGGGAGGAGGGGCTGTGTTGGAGGACACAGTTCTCTTAATCCTTTCCCCAGGTTCTTAAACACCGAAGAGGAAGAGGAGAGATGCCCCCAAGAAGAACTTCAAGGCACCTAACTAAGCTCTTCCCTGGCAAGAGCTTAATGACCTGTGTGCACTCTTTAGGAGCAGAAGACTAAGTGGACTAAGGGGCTAGAGAGGTGGTTAAGTGGGTAAGAATGTTTCCTGCTCAAGCATGGCAGCATGAGTTCAAATCCCCAGCACCCGTGGAAAAAGCTGAGTGTGGCTGTGCATCTGCGACCTCAGTGCTGTGGGAAGAGGTGGAGACAGGAGGATTCGCAGAGCTTATTGGCTGTCAGCCTCCTTCCAGGTTCTGTGAGAAACCCTGTCCCAAAGGGGTGAGGTGAAGTGGTGGGTAGAACAGCTCTAGCCTAAGTAACCCTATACACACAGGTGCACACGCCTGCACACACGTCACTGTGTGCGTGACCTGAAAGCAAATGGATACCTGGGCTCACTGGGAAATTCAAGAAGGATTGATCTTTCTGAAGGATTTTCCTGTACCCATCTCTTCTCTCTCCTCTCTCTCTGTCTCTCTGTCTCTCTGTCTCGCTGTCTCTCTGTGTCTCTCTCCCCCTCCTCTTTCTCTCTCTGATGACTCCCCATAATGAAGCCATTTGACCAGATAAAAGAGTTTGATTGGCATACATTTGATACAAATCCAAAAGAGAGAGAGAGAGAGAAAAAAAATAAAGCCAAATTTCCCGGAAGGATATCAGCCCCAGACTGCGGGAGTCAGTTTGGAAATCTCAGTTTTGAGAAGGTGGCAGAATTACATAATTATTCACGACTCCTAAAATGAAAAAAAAAAGTGCTTCTTCCAAATATGAGACTGTGAGATGACAGACAGAAAGCATTGGTCCTGGGCTCAGGGAGGGCAGCCTGGCTTCTCCCCGCACAGACACTCAGAGTAGCATCCTGCTGCTACCATCTGGAACACGTGGTCTCCCCTCTCGCCTCTCGCCTCTCCTTGTGCTGTGCTTCTCATCTGTGCTGCACTTTCTCAGCACCTGACTGAGGGAACCCTGGTGCCAGGTAGGATGCTGAGGGTGTAGCTCGCTGGAAAAGCAGGTGGTGGTGTCAATGAAGAGGTGGTTCTCCCTCGTGTGTGTGTGTGTGTATGTGTGTGTGTGTGTGTGTGTGTGTGTGTGTGTGTAGTTAACCTCCAGTGTCACCCTTCAGGTACTGTCTACCTTGGTTTTTGAGACAGGATCTCACTGATTTGGGTTTCACCTATTAAGCTAGTCAGACTGGCCATCAAGTCCCAGGGATCTGTTCATGTCTTCCTCTCTAGCCCTTGGGTTACAATTGTCCCACCATATCCGGCTGTTTTAGACGGGTCCTGGGGAGTCGAACCCAGGCCCTCATGCTTGCACGGTGACTATTTTTACCAACTGTGGCATCCTCTCTCCCCGGCTCTGATATTCCTTCTTGCCCACTCACAGCATCTGAGCATAAAGTGCACACCAGCACAGTCCTTGGTACAGGTGATATGGATTAGCACAGAAGAGGATTCTGGAACCCTGGCATGGAACTCCTAATTGGGCATGGCTTTGAAGATCCTAGAACGTTAGTCATTTCAGTTTCTAAAACTGGATCTGAGGATGTTTCTATCTGTATTTCTGCCTCGACCCTGGGATCCCGGAGTGCAGCTGGCAGGTCGGGTCACTCAGGGAAGGCAGAACAATCTAAGATAGAAGATCCCAACCCGTGTTTCCCCATGTGAGTAGCAGTGGAGACTGGGAGGGATGCTATGGTTTCAATCTCATGTGTACCCAGACATCTCTGGGGACCTCAAGGAGTTGAGAACAGAGGTCTGGGAGCCTGTGCTGAGCCCAGGACTGGTAGAATCCAGCTTGGCTCTAGGTGAGTGCCCAAAATACAGAGGACCTGGAAGAGAAACCTTCTATGGGAGATTAGGAGCGGCTCTTTATGATGAAGTCCTCCTCCTCATATGTTTTACTCAGGTGAATCAGGCTCAGTGGTATCAGAGCCTCCAGTTCTATCGAAAGTACCACAGAAAGGGACAACATTGACCTATGAACAACTAACCCATAGTCGCTGCTGCTGGTGGAAATGCCATTTGGTCCCCTTGTGAGGAGCCACGCTGCTCTTCTTGGGTTCATTACATTTCTCATACCTGTGACATAGTACCTGATAAGAGCAACTTAAGGAAGGAATGGGAGATCACCACACAGGGGACTGGGGCAGCCAGGAATGGGGGTAGGGGCTCACATCTCATCAGGAAGCAGAGAGGTGAGAGGCGCCCCCATTTAGGGTGGGTCTTCCCATTTCAGTTAGCCCAGTGGAGATGGTCCTTCATGGACATGCCAAGGGGCTTGTGTCTTTGATGATTCTAGGTCTTGTCAAGTGAACATCAATGTTAACCATCACATCACACTGCCTTAGTCCTGAATAAGGGCCTGGAGACCCCCTCAGGGGAAAGGGATTTGTGTTTGCACAAAGTTCCACACTTAGCAGGGCCAGGAAATGTGGGAATATGCTAGCTGGGCACATGACTGTTATAGGTGCCAAGGAAGAAGGCACAGAGAAGAGTCTGAGGTATGGTTGGCTGAGGGGCCTGGTCCCTGGAGTGTAGTGGGCATGAGTCAGAGGTACAGCAGGACCCACTTGTACAGAGGGAATACAGGCATTTCTGAGGTGAAAGGGCAGAGTGTTGGGGATGCTGAGGCTGTGTGGGCCCAAAGGTGCAGTACTGAAGTGTTGGGCATGACTGGACATTGTGGTCAGGACAGAGCTGGCAGGGACGTGGTGGTGGCGCACAGGTCTCTGGAAGATTCTCAAGAGTGTCCAGCAAGAGGCTGATATGTAGAGGAATTCTGAGGAATTGTCCTCAGCAGAGTCACAAGGAAGTGTTGAGGACCAGGATGCTACTGGGCTCCTCAGCTTGGAGACACAGCTGCCTGGCAGTGCCGTGCCTGGTTGGTGGGACCATCCCAGGGAGTGTGAAGTATGGTGGTGAGTGAGATCAGCCTGTGGTACACCTTCACACTCAGAGCTGGGGGTGGGGGTGGGGGGAAGGCCAAGTGTATCTAAGTGGGAACTGAGGGTACCTGAGGCTAGCTGGGTAAGTTTCTGTGGGGTGAAAGAGGACCCCTGGTAACTCCTGCTCTAGGAAGAGCTACTGTCATTGTAGAAAAAGCCACTGGTGAAAAAGTCCACCACCAGGCCAGGCCAGGCCACCAGTGGGCAGTGATGCTGTCAGTTGGGAGGTTTAGTAACCATTGCCAAGGAAGCTAACGGAGATAGTTGCCTCACGGTGTTGTACAGGAGAGGGAGCAGGGATTGGGAAGGCAGGAGTCTCTGGAAGACAGTGGCTGACTGGTGCCAGGGGGCACTGTGACACAGCACACACAGTGAGAGCCCAATTCACGTGTGTGTGTGTGTGTGTGTGTGTGTGCGTGTGTGTGTGTCAGGGCTGCATGTGAAGGTCAGAGGGCATGTCTTGTCCCTTTCCCTGAACCTGGAGCTCTTATTTCAGCTCAGTCAACTGGTCAGGGAGCGCCAGGGGCCCTCCTGTCTCAGCCTCCCCAGCAACAGCATACACTTGGACGCCTGCTACAGTAAATATTATTAGGGGTTTCTATCCCACTTAGACCATAGAGTTCCCAAACAATAGGCAAAAACCTTTATATTTATAATGACCCTTAAAGGACTAAAGCTGCCCAGATATCAACCCTCTATGCTACTTTGTCTACTTTCCTGTCAGCAATCCCAAGATATCACTTGCCATGTTCCTCCTGGGCCTCTCCTACTCCAACAGGCTGGTCCTCATGGCCACGAGCTCACAACCCACCTACCCCATGGTGCCTCCTTCCTTCTTCCTCCTCTCTCCTCACAGTCTCTGCCTCAGATCCCAAGTCCTGAGAGCAGAAGCCCTGCCTACCTCTCTTTTGCCTAGCTACAGGCTGTAAGCATCCTTATTCAACCAATAGTTCCAAATGAAGAAGCAAGGTTGACACAACAAAAGCAGGCATTCGAGAGAATTCATTCCTCTTAAGGCAACTGGACCTGGGGATACAGAAGTTAGCTTTACAATACATAGCCACAGACCAAAGCTCAACAGACAACACACCAGGTTTCTTATGTGGGTAGGTCTTCATACTTGAGTAGCAGGTACTTTATCCACTGAGCTATCCTCCCAACCCTGTCCACTTCATATATGTTAACCAGTGCTGTCCCCTTGTTTCTATAGACCTTCCTCAGAAATATTTTTCTGCCAGTAGTAACTGATTTATTTAGAAGAACAGGACCTGGACATTGCAAATAGGATCATTATTAATTTAGCCAAAGACGTACAAGAGATCAATTCAAGTCTACCCAACTTGGGTTTCCTTCACTTTCCTGGTTATCTTAAAGAGTCCCCTGCAGAAGAAGGGGTTCTCTGCCTGAGTTGCATATAAGACACGCTTCAAGGAGTAATTGTGTGTATGCATGATGCATCTGTTCATGTGGGTGTATAGACCGTGTGTGTGTGTGTGTGTGTGTGTGTGTGTGTGTGTGTGTTGATCAGAGGTTAATGTTGGATGATGGCTTTCAAGGAATAATTTTTAACATATCTTACTGAATGCCTACTGTGTGTCAAAATGAATGAATGATGGACAGCTGAGGCCCCCTGATATGCTCTACAGTTGGATGTGATAGAAGTTACCTTGGGCTGAATTCTCTGAACAAAGGATATTTTAAGGAGACTGAGGACTGGAGGAACATCCAGTAGCACCCAGGGTACTGACTCCAGAGAGCTGAAGAACCCAGCCACATAATGGTTGCTCACATGGGGATGAACACCCATCCTTAGTACCACCCACCTACGGAGGAACCCCTCGTCATGCACTGCAGAAGCTCTGGCAGGGAAGAGGTTAAAACGACAAGGAACCAACTTTATTTAGACGGGTGCATTTTTGGCATTTTTTTCATGGATTTTGATGTGACAGCTTTTGTTTGCTCACACTTGTCTCTCTTTGAAAATTCTCGTATCAGCAGTAAACGCTATTTCTTTTTCCCATAACATCTTGAGCTTGGTATCCAGTGATGGAGGAACTGCTCTTGTGTTACTTGAAATTATAATATTACGCCCAACTCCGGTGGGGGGGTTGGTTCATGACGACTTAGAAACGCTGGAGACTACAGCCAGGTCATCTGGGTATTGCCACTGCGGTTAGTCATTGGCTACAGTTCCACCGGGGACAGGAAGCCTGTCCTTTCTGAGACTCCTTAAGGATCTTCTGGGTGGGATGACCAGTGTCTGCTCTGAGGCAATGTGGATGGTGAATGGTGGTTTGCCAGAGGTCAGAAGTGAGAACATGGGGAGAGAGAGGTGATGCTGTTACCTCTGAGCCTTGTGTCTGTTTGTGTTACCCTGTTCAGCTTGGTCCTGGGTCCTTCTGTGGTTCTGAAGGTTCATGAGCTGGTACAGGAACCTTCTAGAAAGAGGTGGCATGCTCTCGTCTGAGCTTTTGTGCACACTGGAAAGGTATAGGACAACGCCCATCCTCTTGGTTCTCAGAGGTCAGTGACAGACTAGGGACAAGCTGGAGTCCAAGGGCTCATCTCTTTATTATTCTTTTTGTAGGCGTGTGTGTGTGTGTGTGTGTGTGTGTTTATGTGCCGCTATGTGTGCGCACGTGTGTAGACCTGAGGATAAGCTCTGATACATCATTCCTCAGGTGCTGACTACCTCTCCTTCCTTTTTTCTTCATCTCCCGTTTTGTCTTCTCTTCTTCCTCCTCCTCTCCCCAGAGAGCATCTCTCAGTGGCCTGAAATTCACCAATTAGTCTAGGCTGGCTGGCCAGTGGGTTCCAGTGGTCCACCTATTTCTGCCTCCCTGGGGCTGGGATTTCAAGTGTGCACTACCATGTTAACCTTTTAAATGTGATTTCTAGGGAACCAAACTCACTTCTTCATGTTTGCAAGGCAAGTTTTGGGTTTTTGTTTTTTGACTGAGCTATTTTTCTCCTCTTCTTCTTCCTCTTCCTCTCCTCCTCCTCCTCCTCCTCTTCCTTCTCCTCTTCCTTCTCCTCTTCCTCCTCCTCTTCCTCCTCTTCCTCTCTTTCTTCCTCCTTCTCTTCTTCCTCTTCCTCCTCTTTCCTCCTCCTCCTCTTCCTCCTCCTTTTCCTCCTCTTGTGGTTCTAGAAATAGAAGTCAGGGCTTCCTTATGCTTTGCAAACCCACCGCTGAGCCCCAGCCTAGGAGCTCGTCATTTTAAAAGCAATTTTGGAAAGACTCTGTTTCCTGTAGCGTGCTTGTAGGGGGTCGAGAGCCCATGGGCCTCCCTATCTTCTCCTGGCTCCTCTGGTCCCCTCTGTGCGTCAGCCTACTGATGTCCACAGGCACACATGTGTAATTTGTGCAAGTGGCTGATGGAAAAGCATCTCCCCTTGCCATGGCCTAGGGTACTGGTGAGTGAAATGCATCTGTAGTTTTGGGGGCAATGGGGCCAATCATTGAACCGTGCAGCCCCAACAGGCTGGTATTTCCTAAATCTTCCTGTGTGTATGGTGGAGAGCACAGCGTTACCACTCTAAAGAGGGATGCGGAGGAGCCAAATGCCAGTGGAATTCTGTCATGTGGGCCACAGTGTAAACTGTGGCAGAGTTGAACTGAGGACTGTCTAGAGAAACCTGCAAGCAATTAAGTCCCCATCCAGCAAGGTAGGAGTGGAGCCCGAGGGCTCTAGTGTGAGCGAGCGAGCGAGCGAGCGAGCGTGAAACCTGGTGGTGGTTGTACTTCATTTAATTTTTGTCTTTTAAAAATGTAAGTAAAGAGTTTTGTTGGGAGGAGAAACCATCTCCTGTCTTGTCACTAACCGACAGAGAAGCAGAAACAATGGACAGCGAAGGATGGAACTACATTGGTTGGCTGTGTGCTGTAAATCACTGAGGTCGGGATGTGGGGGGAAACCCAAAACAAAGCAACCCCCCCATAACTTAGGTAACTCTGCTTCAGCAATTCCCAAACCATGTTCTCGGGGATCTAAGGCACTTCTTGTGGGGAAAGGAGATTGCACTGGCAACTCGGTTTCAGGCACCACGTGAGTCATTTCTCCTTAGGACACTCGTTGTGGACTTGAGTGTATTAAAAGAATGTTCTCTGCCCGAGTCGGCCCCACACTTAATCATCCTGTGTGGCCACAGACCTCCACCCAGGGTACCTACTTGTATCAGTTTATGTCTCAATGTGGCCACTAGCAGCCAGATAGCTCCACCCCATGTCTTCCACTGTGTCTGCTTTATGGTGCTACAGCAATGTCTGTGCTGCCCCTGGGGGCTGCAGGGATTGGTAAACTATGCCTTCAGGACTGACTACACTTGCTGAGAAAAATGCTCCCACCCTGGTCCCTGTGTGCCCACAGGTCTGCCCCGGCACTGGGAGCACGCAGTTACTGCTTGTGGAAATCTCGTCTTCCCGAGGCTCCTTGGAGGGGGCCGAGGCAGTTTTGGAACTGCTGCTGGTGGTGGAGGTTGGAAACAGAAGTTTGAGAGGCAGGGTAGACAATGGAAATAAACATTGGGCGAGCTGGTCGGTTCGGTTGCTCGCTCTTCCTGCATTCCTCGACGAGAAGCGGGTGCCTTCGGGAGCCTCTAGATCCCTGTCTACATTTGCAGGAATTACAGCACTTGAAACATGCTTCTTTTTAAAATTAGCAAAATAAATGATCTGATAGACTAGGACAAGTAGATCCAAAGGAGACTAATGGCTCCTTCCATGGAGTAGGCTTTAGGACTTGGGGCAGTGTCTTACTTTTCTCTTGTTATGATAAACTATCCTGAGGAAAGGAAAGCAGGACTTCCTCTCAGTCAAGTTCCCGGTGTAGTCTCCCAGGAAGGGAAAGTGACAGCGACAGGGTCTGGTCCCATTGCAATCAGGAGCAGAGGAAGATAAATGCTGCTGGACAGCTTCCTTCCTCCTCTCTCTCTCTCTCTCTCTCTCTCTCTCTCTCTCTCTCTCTCTCTCTCTCTCTCTCTCTCTCTCTCTCTCTCTCGTTTCAAGACAGGGTTTCTCTGTGTAGCCCTGACTGTCCTGGAACTCACTCTGTAGACCAGGCTGGCCTAAAACTCAGAAATCTGCCTGCCTCTGCCTCCCAAGTGCTGGGATTAAAGGTGTGCGCCACCACTGCCCGGGTGTGTCTCACCTCTCTTATTCAGCCCAGGACCCCACCCTCCAGAATGCTACCACCCATTGCTAATGTGAGTCTTTCCACCTCCACTGCTGGAATCTAGATAATCCTTTACAGACCCTGAAGCCTTGTTGACAATCACAGGCAGCAAAAGAGTTGGCAGAGCCAGCTTAAGAGCAATACTTCACTGTCATCTGGAGAATCCGTCTGTCCCTTGCATGGACACTTGGTCCGTCACCCAAGTGGGAGGCTGGCAAGAGAGTGCTGCGGCTGAGCATCATGGGAAGGTGAGCTTTGGGATCTGACAGCTGTGCCTTCTTATACCAGTATCCCACGTTTGAGTCCCATGAACTTAGATCAGATTTTAGTTTCCTCACCTATAAAATTTCAAATATGAACTTACGTTAGTTTGTAAATATTGTATTCCTGGCTCTCTTGCACACGCTGTTGTATGTCTTGATACACTGATAAAAGACAGGAAGCAAAATATATAAAGATACAACCCATGGGTTACCTGGGGGTCCTTGTAGGGTAAGACTGTCGACGGTGGGGGAGGCTGGTCTTCAGGAAAGGGCCTTTCTCACATTCTCTCTTCTCCTTTGCTCTAGAGTAGCTGGCTCTCTAGGGTGAGGATGCGCTAGCATCCATGGAAGGAACATGAGATGAGTAAAAGAATTCCAACCAGGGCCTTCTACCATGAGTGCAGCCATGTGAAATCAGGTCTTCCAGCAGGTGGCAGGTAAAATGGACCTCTCCTGGTCTCCTGACTGCCACTTGAAGACAGACTCTGAACCCAGAGCCATCCAGCTAAGAGCCCCTAAGATTCCCAATGTCCAGGAGCACTGAGAAAATGCCTACTTATTGTTTCAAGCTACAAAGATTTGAATTATGTTGTGACACAAAGATAAAGACGTGTTAATAATACAAGTCAGGGAAGAGGCAAGCCGACACAGAGGAGAGTCCATACAAACAGGCGAGGCATGTGGCACAGCTTCCTCCATCGAATGGTTTTGCTTGTGTATGTGGCTGCACACGTGTGTGCAGATGTGTGTGTTGGCTGATGATTGAGCTTCAAGGGTCCTTATGCCTCAGCCTCCTCAGGGTTGGGGGTTATAAGCACATGTCACCATGTCCAGTCTTTTCACTGTTATTCTTATTTGCTTGTATGGAAAAGTTCTGGGGGATTGAATTCAGGTTCTCATGCTTGTAAGACAAATACTTTACTGAGCTATCCCCCTAAATCCATTCATAAAAATGTCTATAAAGAAATTGAAAGGGGCTTGGAAGTATAGCTCAACTGTAAAGTGTTTGCCTTATATGCACTAAATCCTGGGTTCAATTCCCAGTTCTCTCTCTCTCCTCTCTCTCTCTCTCTCTCTCTCTCTCTCTCTCTCTCTCTCTCTCTCTCTCACACACACACACACACACACACACACGCCACATGCATACACACATTCACACACATACTGGCAGACATACATACATACTCAGCCACATACTCATGCACATATGTGCACACACTCACACACACACTCACACTCATACATACTAACACACTCAGCCACACACTCACATAGAACACACACACACACACACACACACTTGCATGCATACCCCCCACACATATACAAACATACAAACACATACTTGGGGTGGGAGAGAGCAGGGGAGAAGATACAGCTTAATTTAACTTGCTGACTTTTAGAAATGTATCCGTTGTAACCCTATATAGGACTCAGAAACAGACTGGCCCCGTATGCCTCTCTGTGTCGGTGGGAGCGATGGGATTGGGGTGGGGGTGTGTGTGATTATAGTTTCATAATCTGAGGCTGAGAGTAAGCAATCTTGAAGACATTAAATGATAGAGTTCTGGAAAGTGCGAAGGATTGACTTTTGAAAACCTCTTGGCATGTGGAGACATTCATTAGCGAGGCTCTGAGGCCTGAGTGTGTTTGGGTCCCCGTGGGATTCTGTCTCCTGTTTGCTGGATCTCCTTGATGCCTTCATTTGGTGGTCTGCTTGATGGTTGGGTGAAGCCTTGGAGACTCTGAGAACAGGGTTTTTAAATGCAAAGTGCTACACTAACAACCTGTTCTGTTAAGTCACATGATAGCTAAAAGGCAAATTTAGGGTGCAGTAATTGGTGTATCTGCCGGAAGATCTAATGGGGATCAAACTACTGCCATCATTCCAAGTAGAGATAAGAGTACATGATAGCTCAGACACTTTGACTTCGGCATGACATGAATGCTTTTGTGATTTTTACTGATGACCCAGGTAGACTATTAAGGAAATTAATGCCTCTCATCTAAGTTCATCTGGAGGGTGGCATTCTGAACGTCTTATAGAAGCATTAAAAAGATAGGATTTATTTTTTTTTCCCATTCAAGTTGACGGACCCCATTGCGGGAAAGGCTAAGTAAGACTCAATTAAGCTTGTTTCTTTTGGGGAACGTTGGTTGCTAACGTGCAATGAAGCCTTTGTGGGGACTGGGACCAAGGAAGGGCATACTAGGAGATTCTTAGGAAACGTTGGTTGGTTGGGGGCAGGGAGGCTGCTGCAGTCTGGGGGCGGGTAGGGTAGCCAGCTGCCCCCTCCAGCATAGCTCCTCATACTGACCTTCTGGGCTGTTTTCAATTTTTCTAAGTTTTTCTTTCGTTCATGCATTCCCATTCTGCTCATTCGTAGCCCTTCTTGGCATCACCTCCTGGAACCATTAACTCTGAGCTGATCTCCGGTCATTCCTGGCTCTCTAGAACCTGTCAATCATTTAAATATTTCTAAAATGACAGGATTTTCTTGGGAGCACAAAGAGTTGGGCAAATGCATGAGTAATGCCATCCTCGGATCCCTCCCTCTTTCTTCCAGAGCCTCCTTCAAGGGACCTCACCAATTACGAAGGAAAACCGTGTAATTTACCACTAAACCTAACAAGCTGGAGAAATGGAAAGACCCAGAGCCAATAATCAAGACCCTTCCAGCATTTCTGGAACGTTCTTGGAACAAGCCAATCATGAAGTCATTTATCAAATATTTACCGAGTAATTCTTTTGCATGAGGCTCCTTGCTAGGAGTCGTGGGACAGAGGCCATTATGTGCAGAGTGAGTCATGGCCAACATCTGAAGACTGAAATAGAAAACAAAAGAAAAAGTGAATAACAGAGGTAGAAAATGTTCTGTCTCAAAACGTGTGTCTCAGATCTGCACGTGAACGCGAGTTAGATTTTGGTACATCCTATATTTATTTTGGCTTGTAGTCAAGCATTGGGACTTCCTGTTGTGAGAAAATTTCAGCACGTGGTAAGAGATCTTTCCTATCGGTAAAGTCATGGCAAAGTGGGGAAGTTGTCACATGAATTGAGTGAGCGGTTGATCTGCTGTTACTGGTAGGTCCCATATCCAAATTCAACCAAAGGCAGGGTGCACGTATCTGGAATAAAAAGCTGAGCTGGACTCAGTACCATCACCATTTCTCAAGAACTGGGCAGCAGCCTTTTGTATAGCTTCCATTTTCAGCCATGAATCCTGAGTAATCTAGAGTAATATGCGTAGGAGGCCGGACATATGTTATATAAAAACTCACATCTGTGGGGTTGGTATGTGCTGGGGACCTGGAACCATTTTCCCAAGACACCCAGGGACAAGAATATTTGGAAAGCTAAGGATAGAAAGGGTAGTAGTGTGATCCTGCCGGACGCTTGGCAGGGCATTTGTAGGAGCCAGGCACAGGTCAAGTGATGCCATGTACAAAGCCCCATGATAGCAGTGTCCGAATGCTGGGGTAAGCCAGGATGGTTCTGAGGAAGGCTGTGGGAGGGGCTTCACCTTGTCCTGAGGGTAAGAGAGACTCCCAGTAGGTTTTGTTTCTGAAAACTCATCTCTCATTCTTTATTTCTACCCCAGATATGGGATCATGGTGGGAAAACACGCTTGAACTGGTCGTTTTAAAATTTAGAGCTACTACAGGTAAATTATATAAGGGTGAATTCCAAAAGCAAGTGAAACGCACTCATCAGATTCAGAGAATAAATAGAGGTGATTTGGGATGGGAAAGAAATACAAACAATGAATGTACACATGCATGGGCCCTGAACAGTCATGCTGGACAGCTAGAAAGCCTTTGTCAGTTGAAGCACAAGGTCTGAACCTGACCAGGACACAGGGATGGTGCAAACGGAAGTGGGAAGAGGATGAGCCTGAGGTTACAGATGTGAACTTCTCCAGAGAGATCCCAGGTTGCTAATTGTAAGGCAGGCATGGATAATGCAAAGCTGTTAAGACCTAGAAGACTATGGTGAAATGTATTCATGATTCAAACGTTTGAGTGTTCAGGATCCATGCCACTCACTCATGCCTGGAATGGCTGTTCAGAAATGGCAGAAAACATGAGAGCCAGGTTTAGGGAGACTCTGCCTCAAAGAAACAGGCACAGAGGAGGAACCAGTACACTACACAACACACATACACAGACATACACACACACACACACACACTCATACACATGCACATACACATATGCACACATGCCCATACACAAACACACACACACTTATACACACATACACACATATATACTCACATGCATACACATACACACACATACATATACACAAGGTATACACAAGTTCACACACACTCACACATATACACACATGCACATAGACACCCCACACACACTCACACACACAGACACAAACACACACCCACACAGAGAATGCACATCACACACAGAGACATACACACAGACATACCACACACAGATACACACACAACACATACATACCACTCCCTAACCCCACACAGATACACATAGACACACATACCACAGACACACACACACCACACCACACAGAGACATATGCAAATAGATAAGTAAATGATACATTTTTTTAAAAATCTAAAATAACACCCAATCGATAGCGAGGGTTGTGGCGCATATACGTTAATTTTAGCATTTGAGAGGCTGAGGTGGGAGGGCACGGGATTTGAGGCCAGCCTGGACTACATAAGACCCTGGCCTTAACAGCTTTTAAACAGAAAAGTGATAAATTATCTATGAACTGAAGATGGCACGGGGAACTGAGGGAGGACAGCCCTGACAAGCTTTGCTGCAGTCTGAGGGGAGCTCATGTTGGTCAGGAAGTCACAGTATAGACAGAGATGGGAAGAGATTTGGAGAACCCGATGTGGCTGGATCTGAGCAGGGGCTGAGAACCTTCTGCAGGGACGGTAGATGTTTCAACGCCCCGCAGGTTCCGCATTCCTTGTTCCGTGGGGGAATCCTCAGTTCTGCCCACAGTACTGTGAAACAGACCACATAAACAATACAGCGCGGGGCGGCTGTGTTCTAATAAAGCTTTATTTGCAAAAGCAGGCGGGGTGGAGCGAGGAGCATTCTCATACGTGTGGCTTTCAGATCCTTGATCTTAACAGGATGACGGTGGTCACGCCCCCCAAGGGGTTCTGCAGATGTTTCCGATTGTCATGACTTAGGGAGGGGAGGCTAGGAATGCTGACTAATGCCCTGTTGATACACAGGATGGCCCCGCTGGTTGCCCACCTCTCCCTTGACCCCCCACTGATGTTAACAGTACCCTGGCTGAGAGTTAGAATCTGAGCACAGAACAACCTGAGGCCGTATGTGAGCACTAGGGATGAATGACTCAGGAAACGACAACGTGGGTTTGCCGGCACGGAATCACCTCTTCTTCTGTACAGCACACGAGCGGTGTGAAAACGACGAACTTCCTATTAAACTTAGGTCAGTAACTAAAACCGTGAACGGCCTGGCTGGAGGCCTCTAGTAACTTTAAACACATTTCTTTTTACTGTGTGTTTATGGGCGGCCATTTAGGTCTCTCCAGATGGACACGTTGCATCGATTAAGAACCGGTGGTTCACGTGTTTGGGGAACCATGAAATGGAACCATGCTGCTCTGGGAGCCTCTGTGATTCCCTTCCCCAGTAACCCCAGGGTCCAGCCACACAGGACCCGTGGAGACTCTGCTCCCTCCAAATGTCCACCACACATACTCCCCATGGTTCTTTTTTATCCCTTCTTTGGGCCCATTGCCTCTAGCATGGAGGAACTCTGCAGGGATGGATTGAGACTGGAGGGCAGTTAGCTGAGCTGACTCGTTCTCGTGGGTGAATTTTAAGCTCTGTTCATTTCTTATTCATGTCTGAAGAACCTTCAGTGACGCATCATCAGCCATAGCAGGTGAGCATGTAGCCAGCTCTGTGCAGGTGGGTATCCTGGTCCCTTCCACAATTCTGTGCTCCTACAGAGTGGCTCAACTCACTGGCCTGGTTGTCTATCCCTTTGTGGCTTTGGAGAGGGCAGGGTTGGGGTGTCTTCTCCACCCCCAGAATTCTTTTGTCATAGCCTAAAAAATCGTTTTGGAAAGAAATACTCTGTTTTCTCTTAACAATATTTTCAAGCTATTTGAAAAATTTACAATACCGTTCAGTGTGTAACTTTTGACATACTATAACATCGCCTTTAAAAATACTTGTTACATTATAACACGCAGTTTGGTGCCTTAATGAGTTGATAACCAATGCCAATGCTCTTAGAAATATCTGTGTTATTTCAGTTTTTTAAAATTGTATACTTTCCCACATAAGTATATATGGCAAGGTCTCAGCTTGTAGCTTCGGTGGCCTGGAACTCATTATGTACACCAGCTGGCCTCAGACTCGCAGAAATCCTCGACCTCTGTCTCCTTAGGGTTGGGCACCACCATGGCTGGCCCAACACTGGTATTCCTTTATACAATTCATCTGACATTATTTTAAAAATAAAACTTTTGCCAAGCACGATGGGTTCATGCTTATAACCCCAGCAAAGAAACTGAGGCAGGAGGATCAGCAAAAGATTCAGCCAGTATCTCACTAGCCTGGGTTATGGCCTGAGACCTGTCTCAAAATAGCACAACAAAACTTTTAATTTAGATTAATTGAAGTCTTTTAAAATGGGCAGTGTTCCTGTCTTCTATAGTGTCTCCTGTGACGGCATGTCAGGAAACAGTAACCACACCGAATACCCCAGTACCAGTGCATTAGTACGCCATTCCCCACGCCCTGACTCTGCTTCTTTTCTTCTCTCTGACTGTTCTCATGGGCCCCTTGGTGCCTGGTTACATTTAACTGGGACAGTCTGTATGATTTTTCTTTATGCTTAGTGATTTTGATAGTTTGAGGGACACTAGTCAAGTGTCTTCAGGGTTGGCCTCACTGGGATTCATTTGGTGTTTTTCCGGTGGTTAGCCAGGTGTTGAGAGGAAGGCCCAGGTGAAGGACCATTTCTTCCACCACTCTCCAGGGCACATGCTGTCAGCACACCCAGTCCCTGCTGTGTTGACACCTGCTCTGTTGACCTATGTTGCCCTGCTGATGCACTGTTGGGCTTCCCCCCTGAGGAGCTGCCAATCTTTCTGCTTCCCTAGTGTCCTCTTTGGGAGGAAGTGACCACACACAGGCCACATAAGAGGGTGGCAGGTCTATGGCACCTATCTGAAGCTGGAGGATCGGCATAAAGGACTCAGATTGTTCGTTCATCTTCTCAGCCCCCACTCGGTTATTGGTTCCATCTGTTACGTGAGACAAGGCTCCGGTGTGTTTATTGGATGTTTTGGGCTCCCGTCCAATACTATGGTATTTATTCTGTTGCTCAAACAGATGTAGCTCTGGCTACCGGGGGTTCATCCTGTGGGTAGCAGTGACTGTTGCCCTGCTGACATGGGGTACTTATGGGCTTTGTGGGCATTGTTGCTTGATTTCTTCTTTCCTGGCATTTCATTTAAGGGGCTTCAGATTTCTTATGTTTCCTGTTGCTAGAGTCCCAGTTCTCTCCTTTCTGTCTCTCTGTCTCTCCTCTGTCTGCCTCCCTCTCTCTTCTCTGTTTCTCTCTCTCTCTCTCTGTCTTCTCTATTTCTCTGTCTCTCTGTGTCTCTGTTTCTTTCTCTGTCTGTCTCTGTCTGTCTCTCTCTCTCTCTCTCTCTTTGTCTCTCTTTCTCTCTCTCTCTCTCTCTCTCTCTCTCTCTCTCTCTGTATGTGTGTGTGTGTGTACGCATGTGTGGTAAGCCAAATATTAATCCTCCTGTGTTTTCCTCAATCCTTATTTTTTTGAGATAGGGCCTCTTCCTTGGCCCGGAGCAGACAGATTCAGACTGGCTGACAGTCAAGCCCAAGAGTCCTCTTGCCTCTGCCTCCTCAGCACTGGGATTACAGATGCACCATCACACTGGGAGTTTAACGTGGGCACTGGGGATCTGAACACAGGTCCTCACATTGACAAGGCAAGGGCTTTACCCCCTGAGTCACCTTTGCAGCCCATTCCCTCAATTTTTTTAGGTATTAATGGTAGCCCGTCAGAAACCAAGATTTATGTCCAAGAGATGCATCCACTGTTACTCAGGTGCCGTTGCCGTGTGGACCTCTCTGTTCTTGGAGCAAAAGAGTATCTGTGCGGGGAGAATGCACACACAATTAAGACAAGCTCTGTGTGTGACTGTCTATGTTTGCATGAAGCTTATCTTGTGTCCCTGTCTGTCCTGTCCTCACATGACTCACTCTGGTCTCTCCTCCTCTGTGCTACCCCCTCTCAGATAACAGTTTCTTTCACCACCTCCCCTGGTTGTGTTAGGGAAACACACCTGACAAGACACTCTGCAATGTGTTAGGAGATGGGTACTTTGACACAAGGAGGCCAGAAGTGACACAGGAAGAAATCAAACCAGTGTGGGCCTGGCTGCTTTCAGGCTGTGGAAAACTCTTGTCTCCTCAAACCTAGGAAGCAGTCTTAGGTGGGGATTGGCCTGCTCCATGGAGCATGACCCTCAGGAGGAGGATGCGGCCTCTGCTGTTGTCTGGCTCAGCCTAACCTGTGGGTTTGGTATGCAAAGTTGTTCTTCCTTGAGGAAGGGCTGGGAGCATTCAATGCACAGCTGTCCTGGCCTAAAAGGAGCCTGGAGGGTCACCAGCCACGTGCAAGACAGAAAGTTCAGGCTTTGCAACAAAGCTCTGTGTTCTGGAAGGATGGCATGCAGCCCACCTGCTTGCTAGTGTAACTCCAACAGAAGGTCCAGGGCCTGGAGGATGGTTCCTGAAGGGCCTCCTCCTTCTTCCTAGATCTGTGTCTGTAGCCTTGGCTCAGCTTCTGTAGGTGACGTCATAGATAGTCTCACCTTTTGTGTCTGATGAACTGGGCTTCCGCCTTGGTAAAGGCTGTGTCCAGCTCAGGAGAGATAGATAGAGAGAGAGAGAGAGAGTGCGCTGTTTCTTGGCACCTCTGGGTGCAGAGGCCTGCCAATCTTCTCCAGGCCTTGGTTTCTTGGCACACATCCTTGCCTGACAGGTACTGTCAGGAGCACGGAGGTTACTGCAGAACATGAACTGGCTTTTGTTAGATATTTTGCAGGCTTATTGTGTTTGAAGTAAGTTTTGGGCTCTGGGGCTTATTTCATTCCAGAAGAAGTTTCTAGAAACAGGTGAAGACCTCTCCTGCTTGTAAGATAAATGTCTGTCCTGGCCTCTTGCATACTGGCATGACTAAAAACAAATTCTTTGAGAGTAAAAGCCTGCTGGGTTTCTGACCTGTCCCTAGCCTTGTTGTGTAGGCAGTAACCTGTGGTCACAAGGAAATGAAAGACCAGCCAGGAAGCACTGGGTCTGGACACCATGTGCCCCTGGAGAAGTTCAAAGTTCTTCATCTGTGTAGAGTACACACTGTTTGAAACATGAGGAAGGTCCTGGTCATAAGGCCTATGTATGCTCGTGGACTGGATGCTTTGAATTCCTGCCTGCTAGGCTCTTTCTAAACCTCAGGTAGAGGTAGAGGTAGGGTGTGGGATTGAGTACCACCAGCTAAATATCAAGGCAGTATCTTGTGTCTTGGGAAAGTGTCACTCATGTAAGAAGCATGTCTGTAGACGTTAGGCCAGTTCTTCCTCCCAGACAGAAATAGACTCTGACTCAAAATATATTTACAAACACCTTGGCCATATAACTAGGCTCTTCTCTGACTAGATCAAAACATAGATAAACCAATTATTTTAAGCTACATTTTGCCGTGTGACTGGTTACCTGTGCTCAGATACCATGTACCCCATCTCTTCATATCTTCCAAGGCTGATCTACCACCTCACCCTCTTCCAGAATCCTTTCTGACTCCCAGATGTCTTACCTCTATTTCCTGCCTCAGCCATAGGCCACAGACTTTTTAATTGACCGGTGAGGCATCCATATAATACAAAAGAGATTCTCTGTACACATGTCATCTTTCCAATTACTTCATCCTTCTGATAGTGAAGACCCTGACTCAGTCCTTCTAAAGTGCTATCAGCGAACAAATAAAAAGCTCTATGGGCTGGTGATGCAAAGATAACAGGTACTGCTCACAGTTCTAGAGGGCTGGAAGTCTAGATGCCACGGGATTCAGTGGCTGGTGAGGGCTCTCTGCTTCGTAGGCGGCGATGTCTTTCTGAAAACTCACAGATGTCGCAAGCAATCTCTGTAGGATCAGCTTGTCAGGACACTAATCCCATCTCATGACTTAATCACTTAGCCCCAAATCCTGTCTCTTGATATTATCACACTGAGCTTGGGAGAGACAGGCATTAAGATCATAGCAAGACCTCTTATCTGAAAATTCACTGTGGGCTGTGAGTTTTCTGGCTCATCTATTTCCAGAAACTCAAAACAAAGCAATAGCAAGAAAAAAGCAAGCACCAAATCCTCACTTCACCTTATTTTTACAGTGTAGGAATTGTTCCATCACTGCAGATAAATGCTGTCTTGTTACCAGCAGGCTAGAACACAGAACATTATATTGCCTTAACCCGCACAGGTGGCGTAGAACAGGGAGGGTGCTTTCTTACTTGTGTGCATGAAGAATTGAGACAGGATGTTTACTCTTTGAAACAGATGAGGATTGAGTTGGAAAAAAAAATAATTGTCTGTTAGTGGTTCTTAATCCTTTCATATCTAATATACCTTTTAATAATAACTATCCCATGATGCTTTGTAGAAAATGGTGGGACAGGGTTACCAGTGTCTTGCAGGTATCTGCTGTCTTTGCAATGTGTTATCCCTACTGTCCTAATTAAGCTGAGAGGTCCCTTCCTAAACCCCCTTGAATCCAGGCTGGTTTCCTGATTAACCATGGCAGACAGGGCACAGAAGTGTTGTGTGATTCCAGTGTTAAGGCTTCCAAGGTCTTGCAACTTCTCCCTTATAACCAAGGCACCGTGGGAAGAAGCCTGAGATAGCCATATAGAGAGGCCATGGGAAAGAGGGTCCAGTGCCATGGGCTACTGCCATAGGAACAGCCGTCCTGGCCTAGCCTGGCCTTGTGGGTCTGCTGACTCACCACCAAGGAGCTATACAGTTAGCCAGCCATTATGGGAAAATATGTGATTAGTTTTTGGAGTCACTACATTTGTTGGAGGGCAATCCTTAATCACAACTCTGTATAAAAGCTAAGAGATCTACATTGGATACATATGAAATGCCAACGTATGTGAAAGTCATAGGCTGCCATCACACATGTCCTCATTTAAGTGCAAATGTAACAAGAAAACAGTTGAGAGTAAGATCATTGTGCTTGAAGTCATAATGAAAGAGCTACATGTGCCCGAAGCCATCAAAAACTTCTCCACCTCAGCCGGGGGTGGGGGGTGGTGGTAAATGACACCTGAGTGATTTTGTCAGTGAGCTGATTTTATTTCCAAAATAGTAGTCAAATTCAGAGATACAACAAATTGTATTTTATCTCTACTGATAACAACAGTCATGGCCTTTGAAAAGTAACATGAAAACTATAGCTTCAGAGAGTGTGTGTGTGTGTGTGTATGTGTGTTTGTGTATACATATATGTATAGATATACACACATAATAGAGTTATATTGTATATACATAAATTATGAATACACTCAAAAGATGAAAAACTCATCAGTAACAGATAGACGGCTTTCAGCTAGAAAGAAATTGATAACGTTCAGAAACGCGGGTCTTCACAAGATGACGGATAACGGCAGACATGTTAACCATGCGAGAGGATGCTTAAGATACTTTTTTTATGTTTACATCCCTTCGAGGGATAGTTGGCTCTTTAAACAAACAAACAAAAAAATATGAAAACAAGCACACAGACGTCAGGCGGGATAAAATGGAAGCACACTACTGTACACTTTCCATGCACCAGGACATAATGTATATGATATATAATTCATGACACATATCAAGTGATAATCACTATTGAAGACAGCTGTATCTGGGGCTGGAGAGACGGTCTATGGCTAAAAGCAGTCACTACTCTTCCAGACAGGCAGAGTTTATGTCTCATTTAGCACCCATTTTGGTTGGCTCACAGCTGCCTGTAACTTTGACTGGCCTTTGAGAGCACTTACCCATACTCAGCATATGCTTACATAGATAAATACACATTAAAAAAAACTTTAAAAAATAAAAATGTATACTAACAAGCTCAAAGCCCCTATCAAAATACTCCCAACAGTTGTCTTATCACATAGGTTAACAAAAGTTAGGGGAAAAGATATACAGTTAATTCAAAAAAGGAAGAAGAGAACCAAAGACAGATAGGATGAATAGAAAACTTCGAGACAACTTAGGGAAGATTTAGCTCTAGCCCAAACTCCTATTACATGTAAATAGTAAAACATACCAATTAAAAGGAAAAGATTTAAAGATTGTGAGAAAAAAAAGAAGAACCCAACTCTCTACCATCTACAAATGAAACTAATCAGGGCACACTTTAGCTGTGAAAGATGGGGAAGGACCCACTGATAAATAAGTGTACAAAGCTGACCTTACTGCACACTTAAACATTTGTTTGTGTAACAAGTCTCTAGATGTGTTCTCATCGAAACTTTAAAAAACATGACTAATTATTTGTAAGTAGCTGAAGGGGCTGTACCAGGTTAGGTCAAGCCGGTTTCAGAGCAGAGAGCCTTGTCAAAATGAAGGCAGTCCATAGTGTATTGACTCCACTTACCAAAGGCTGCCTCACCGTTTACACACCTAAGGGCAGAAAACGGTGAAACACAATCTGATAGACCCGTAAAAAAGAAAGAAAAATGCTCAGTTATAGGCAGACACTTCAGGGCACTCTCTTGATGTGTTACCCAGAAGATCAGTTTAGGAGAGCGTTTAATGGTGCCATCCATCACCATGGCCTAAGTGTCGTTTATGGAGAACTTCCTCCGAGGACAGAAGAATGCTCTTTGCACATTTACTGAGGCAGCTCATAGTCCGGGTCATAATGGAAGTCTCAGTAAACATTTCAAGCATTTCAAGCTGCTCAGCCGGTGCTATGTGATCACACTGGAACTAAACTTTGACTCAGCACCCGAGAGACCCCGAGGCAAACCTTAAACACTCGGAACTAAGAAAGTCACTTGTAAATAACTCACAGTCAAAGGAGACAGCGAAAGGAACCAGGAGAATGTTTCCAGTGAAATAAAATGAGAGCGGTATATTCGAGAACCTGCACTGAGCAGTACATACAAGACACTGAGCAGTACATACAAGACACTG
>NW_021604602.1:5755099-5755230 GCF_004785775.1 Grammomys surdaster | reverse complement strand
ATACAAGACACTGAGCAGTACATACAAGACACTGAGCAGTACATACATGACACTGAGCAGTACATACAAGACACTGAGCAGTACATACATGACACTGAGCAGTACATACAAGACACTGAGCAGTACATACA
>NW_021604602.1:5748840-5754999 GCF_004785775.1 Grammomys surdaster | reverse complement strand
CACTGAGCAGTACATACAAGACACTGAGCAGTACATACAAGACACTGAGCAGTACATACAAGACACTGAGCAGTACATACAAGACACTGAGCAGTACATACAAGACACTGAGCAGTACATACATGACACTGAGCAGTACATACATGACACTGAGCAGTACATACATGACACTGAGCAGTACATACAAGGCACTGAGCAGTACATACATGACACTGAGCAGTATATACAAGAAGTCACTGAGCAGTACATACAAGACACTGAGCAGTACATACAAGGCACTGAGCGGTACATACAAGACACTGAGCGGTACATACAAGAAGCCATGAGATGTTGCTGGCAGAATTCTCCAGGCGAAATTGATTTAAAACAACCAACACCCTGTCTTCCAAAAGACAAAAGGCCTCAGAGTAATGGTCTTAGTTTCCATAGTAAGAGAGAAGGGCACCAGGTGTACCGTGAACACCTCAATTCCCAGCGCCAGGAATGGGGAGAAGGAGGGTTATGAATTTGAGACTAACCTGTGCTGAATAAGAAGATCCTATCCTAAAGGAAAAAACCAAAAACCTTAGTGATAAGGAGGGGGGAGTCACCAAAGCTAAGTAGGAAGAAGGAATTGAAGAAGGAGGGCAGACTCAGCAAGAAAGCAAACCAACCAACGACCACCACTGTTGATGGTGGCAAAGCCAGAGAAGATGGCAGAGAAAAATCTATAGAACCAGAAAGAGGTTCTTTATATAGATACAAACAAGCAAGCAAGCAAGCAAACAAACAAAAACCTCCAATAAACTCTTACGCACACTGATCTGGAAAAGAGAAGAAACAAATGTCCAGGGTTAGAGACGAGAAAGGTGATCAACTTCACTAGGAATTGTTATGCTATTTAAATGAAAGAGAATAAGGTGAAAAACTTGACATGGATATGTTTAGTGCTTAGACTGGATGAACAAACCTCCCAAAAGACTTGAGTTAGCAGTGCTCGCTCATAATAAATTAAATGACTCCGGGCGTAGTGGGCTAGGCTAGTGGATAAAGTGTGTGGACTGGGGTTCAAATCCTCAGCACATAACAAAAGCTGGGTGGGTGTGGCAGCCTACCTGTAGTATCAGGCAGAGATAGGGGTACCCAGAGGAAACTGACTGACATAGCAACCCAGTAACTGACTAACCCAATAACTGAGCTCCAGATTTAGTTAGAGACCCTGTCTCAGTAAATAAAGTGGAGAGCAATTGAGAAAGATGTAACTGCTGGCTTACACACACACACACACACACACACACACACACGAGTGTGCAGAGTACATGCCTACACAAAAAACTTAAATAGCCCTATTTATTAAATGATCTATGATCTATGTCTGTTATCTAGATTAATTATATATAATAATATAATATAACATATAATATATGACATAATATATAATATATAAAATTAAGCACTTTCCCACAGTGAAAAACATCAAGCCAAAACAACTTGACGGGGCACCTCTATTGAGTATGTAAATTAAAAGATGTGTTAGGTATGATGTGGACACTGTGGAAAGCCTTCAGTCAAGATTGGAAGTGTTATATCAGAAGTTAGACAAGCAAGTATTTATTCCCTGTGTCCATTTGTTATTGTACCGAAGGCAAGATTAGAAAAAAATTGAATAAATGATAATTTAGAAAAGAAGAAGGTAGGCTGGGCATGGTGGTAAACTCCTTTAATCCTAACACTTGAGGCAGAAGCAGAGAGGCAGAAGGGCAGAAGGGCAGAGGGGCAGAGAGGCAGAGAGACAGACACAGAGGCAGAGAGGCAAAGAGGCAAAGGGACAGAGAGAGACAGAGAGGCAGAGGGGCAGAGAGGCAGAGAGCCAAAAGCAGGTGGATTGCTGTGAGTTCAAGGCCCCACTGACTGATATAGCAATTCCAGGTCAGCTGGGGCTACATAGTGAAATCCTGTCTTAAAAAAGAAAACAAAGAACTCAAAACCAAACAACCCAAAAGCCATAAACCAACCAACCAACCAACCAACCAACCAACCAACCAGCCAGCCAGCCAACCAGCCAACAACAACAACAACAAAAACAAAACAAAGGAAAAAACCAAAATGACACAAAAAAGTAAACTGTCCTTATCAGCAGATGCTCTGGTTGCTTATGTTGAAAATCTGGGGCTGAGATAGTGTTAAGGGGACAGTCCTGGGTTTGATCCCCAGTGTCAAAAAAGAAATTGATGCAATTTACATAAAATTCTTCAAATTAATGAGCTCTGTTAGTTATGGGATATAAAACTAAAAAGGCTGTGATGAGTGAAAGGAACAGCTCCTGATTTGTTAAAAGTTTATGTCTGCAGGCACAGAGAGCAGGTCTGTGGTGAGGGAAAGCAGGAGGCAGGAGGATGTCTTTGTTGAGAAGGAAGGAGATACTTTTTATTGGGTTGAGTGCAATGAGGACCTTATAGGGTGTGTGTGTGTGTGTGTGTGTGTGTGTGTGTGTGTGTGTAAAACCCACTTAAAAATATACAAGACAGCACACATCCTTTTTATGTTGAAGAATAGCTTCAAGCAAACAACATGGGCAACTGAATTACTCCCCTGAACTCTCCGAGATGCTCATAAAGACTTCCCTCAAGTTCCCTCTGAAGAGACAAAACCATCGTAACTACGTGTATCACAAGAGGCGTTCGACGTATGACCCAAATGCCAAGCCCGGTCTTGCTTTTGCTTTGCTCAGGATATCGTCAGCACAGAGGTGGGGTGATGTCGCCTTCGTTTCTGCCCACAGTTAGAGAGGATCTTTAAGGTTAGTCCTGGGTTTCAACCCATCATTTAGGAATCTTGGCTTTCCTGCCTACTAATTTCTACTTTCTTTGTGTTCTGGGACTCTGTATCGTTTAGTGGAAAGTTGTTGGCAGGCCACATCTCCTGTGCACACTCAGCTCCCGCCAGCTTCAGGAGAGTGGAGAAGCACTGATCTTGTCTGCTAATTGTTACTGCCCAGCCTAATAGAGAGGCTGGATTCTCTGAACACACATGTAGACGCTTCCTTGCACCTTTTGCTGACGGCTTCATGCACTATTCCATGTTTACATCCTTGCCTCTAACACCTCTTACACCAAGGAGGTTCTTACTCACTAGCTGGTTTGGGGGTAAGCATAAGCAACCTATTAACAGTTAGCAAGGAGTGTTGGCTATTTCTCCCTTCGGGACCCACTTGTTAAATCTGAAAGCTTTCCCGATGGCTTGGCCAGGCAGAGCCATCTCTCCTGTAAAAAAGTGAAAACAGAAAAGCGAATGTCTAGGCCTGCTTACCCCGGTTACTTCACTCCCGGAACATCTGTTGTTTTTATTGGCTGTGCTCTGACACGATCTACATAATACTGACTAATTAATTCACCTACACAGACATGGCACTGGTAGGTGTACTAGGCGTGCTGTTTGTGTGGCTGTATACACGCTTCTTCTGCACAGTATTTATTTTTTATGGGGGAGTCGCTATCACAAAGATTACTGTGAATTCAGATTTTTTTTTAACCAAGTTCAGAAATGTTAGAATCTGAGAGGCTGGGGTAGTTTTAGGACAGAGGAAGGGAGCCACTGAGCATGCCTCGGGGTGCTGTCAGGCAGCCGTTGTACACAAGAGATGATGCATCCTCCGAACATCCATGACATCATGCGTGGTCCGGCCACAACTGGCTATTAGGAAAACTCAAGAATGTCTTTTGGGGGTGTCAGTTTCCGCTCTCTTGGAGCCTGGTTGCTGGGAAGACACTGGTGCTCCACTCGGGTGGAGAGGGATTTGGCTTCACACACCAGCTACCTTGTCAGTTAAATACACTTTCCTAACTCGTGATTATCTACAAAAAACCATGCTGGGTCCTAAAGTGAGAGTGCTGCTGAGAACAAACAAGAATTTGGATAGACCGGTGGGGGCTCTCAGATCTCATCAAAGGAGTCTCTTTGTGCCTTGTGGTTAGCATTGGTGCACACAATGGCTCAAAGTGAGGAGAATAAGGGTGTATGGAGGACTTGGTCACAAATGGAACATCTGGATCCCATATAACCCTCCTTCAGGCTCAGGGGCCATCACAGAAGAAGGGCAGGAAGACTGTAAGAGCCAGGAGGTCAGGGAGGACCTGAGTAGGCACTTCCGGGCATTCCAGGATAGACAAACTCAGGGATTCACAGCCTCTAAGGCTGACTGCATCAGACCCATGTAAGAACAAGCCGGTCAGCTTTCTATCAGGTGTGTGTTTTCAAGTTTTAGGAGCACTGGAATGAATTTTCAGGAACGTGTGTATCCCCACAGCTCAATTCTGCTCTTACTGTTTTGCCGTGCTTGGTTACCTATCCATCATCTCTCCATCCTTCCCCAAACACATCCTCCTCTCTGGATGTGTTTCTGCATACTCCTCTCTGGACATACACACATCTCCAGTACATATATCTAGAATTTAATCTATTTTTCTTTAAAGTAAAATGCCCAAAGCTAACTGGTCCTGAGTATGGCTGATACCCACTACGGCAGCTTCAATGATACTCAGCTCCAGGTGTTTGTTCCCTGCAAAATCTCTTGTGCTTACTTACTCACAACCAGTGGCTCAAAGAGAGGTGATCAGTCCCCACCACAATGGTGTTGTAGTGTCCCTGAGATTCCATCTCACTAGTAAACTAGAACCAGAGACCTGTGTGGTCTTCAGGAAGTAAGGGGCCCTATCAGAAAAGCCCAGGTGCTGAGGACCTGGGTGTGTCCTCTAGCACCTGAGCTTGGTCTCCAGCCAGCACTCAGCAAGGAACTGGGCCCTGAGCTGTTCAGCTAGAAGGGAAAAAAAATCCCAACAAGCTGTACAACAAGGCCTACATAGAGACTCTTCCTGGTTTAGCATCCAGATGAGCCACTGATGTGAAGAACACTGTTTAAAGGATCGGGGGAAGTCACGCCTGAACTTCCCTCCACTGTGACCCTGATAAAGTGGGTGCCAGTGTTGTTTTAAGATGCTGAATGTGTGGGAATTTCTTACACAACAATAGGAAGCAATATAAATATATTAGCATTTGGAGAAGTGGGGGTGTCACTGTAACACTCGAGAATTTGGGGTGGTCTTGGCGATCATTAAGCATGAGAGAGAAAGCTTCTCTCTCTAAAATAAATACAAACCAGGGCTTTGGGGTCCCTGCAAGCCAGGGCACAGAAGGGGTGAGGACCAGGAAGCTGGAAACCGGGGACTTGGAGGTCCTTGGGATGTGGCAACTGAAAGCTTGCCAATATCATTACTTAGCTGGGAGGCAGCCATGTCTACATCCTCTTCTGCTGTCTCGAGTCTGGTAAAGCAGGAAAGGGAAAATCAATGGAGAGATGTCCTGAACAAAATGAAAGAGGGAGGAGAGTGGAAAGGATGGCTCAGTCAGGAACGTGCTTGCCGAAGAGCAAGCAAAACCCACATAGAAAGTGAGTATGGGAGACAGAACTAGGGGGTTGGTTAAGGCTTGCTGGCTAGCCAGCCTGTCCTACTTGGAAAGTTCTACTGAGAGACCCTCTGTGGTGCTTTAGGAATGACACCTATGGTTTTCCTCTGGTCTCTATGTGCATGGGCATACCTGCCTAGTAACAGATGTAAAACAGCATCGTCTAGGAGAAATGTACCAAGGGATGATGGGACAACCTTCAGCTGGAGTCCCAAAGATGGAAACGGGAACTATCCCATTGCACAGAGGGGTCTGCGGAGAGGGTGTGTCTCGTAGGTCTTCTCCCCACACAAGGTCGTCAGCAGAAGGTTTCGAAGTAAGTTTTCTCAGCCTTCCTGTTGTGCTTGCAACAAGCCAGAGACTCTCAGGGCTTCACAGCATCAGATGTAGTGTTGGAGGGCCCACAGGACAAAGGCAGCTGTTGAAACTATGAGGTTGTCTGCAGATGGTGGCCTAGGGCCTGATAGAAAGATCTTCGAGGTTGGTTCTTTCCCAAGTTGCAGCTTCTATGCTGTCACAGACAGCCTTGTGGATCCTGAGGAGGACCCAAGGAGGCTGTGCTTGCACATCTGACTGATAAATGCTGTCAGGTGATATGTGGGTGTGGGTCTAAGCGCCTCATTCTGTTAGCTTGTTATACACAGTAGAAAACAAAGACACGGAGATTTAGAGAGGGGGTGTGGGGAGAGGGAGAGGGAGAGGGAGAGGGAGAGGGAG